>NC_091953.1:5779521-5804521 GCF_031021105.1 Erythrolamprus reginae | reverse complement strand
GGAGCATCCACAACTTCTGGTGGCAAGTGGTTCCATTGATTAATAGTTCTCCCTGTCAAGAAGTTTCTCCTTGGTTCTAGGCTCATTCTCTCCTTGTAGCTTCCCTCCATTCCTCCTCCTCCTCCTCCTCATTTTTATTATTATTAATTAGATTTGTATGCCGCCCCTCTCCGAAAACTCGAGGCAGCTCACAACACAACAATAACACAATACCTTACAAATCTAATAATAAAAGGTAAAAATCAATTAAAAAGCATTAATAAACATAACCAGTATTATAAAATCTCCAACTTCTATCCCTGTCTTCTATTCCAACCGACTCTTCTTCTTTGTGACAGTCCGCTAGATAGAGGAGGAGGAGGAGGAGGAGAAGGAAGATCGAAAGTCCAAAGTCACCCAGCTGGCTTTCACGCCTGGCAAAACTAGAATTTACCAGCTCCCGGTTTCCAGATCAGCACCTTAACCATTAGATAGGCTAAGGATTCGTTTAGGTTCATTTACTTTACATATAGGTGCAAATAATATTTATACATTTAATGTATGTGGTCTGTTTATTTGGAGTACTGTTCATATCTCTGGAATGTTAGCTGGATATCCTACACCTTCACGTTTTTCGTTGCGCAGAGGTAGTTCAGCTTACTCCTCATCCCCTAACAAATTTCACATAGTGACTATGGCGACATAGGTGGGATTTGAAGTTCGTTTAGGTTCATTTACTTTACATATGAGTGCAAATTTAAATGAAATTTGCACTCATATGTATCCACCCCACCCCACCCCAAAATAATATTTTTTTTAAATCCAATTTATATTTTTTTAAAAAAGATGACAATGCCCATGGACCAGCACCAACCAAACTGGTTCTATGACATCATCGTGACATCCCCAGCAGGTCGCTATTGGTTCGGGTGAACTGGTCCAAACTGGGAGGAACCCACCTCTGCTTATAAATAATGCTCCTGTTATTTTCAGTCGCACAAAGCTAAGGCAAATTGCGGCAAAACAATCATTGGTAAACATCTCCCTTTGTGAAATTCTAAATCTCATAATCTAATTGTGATGCGGCTTAGCCTAAACGACCGTTTTGAAAAGTAGCTTATAATGAAAAATAGCAATTAGCACTCCAGAATCTGAAGTGATCGGAGCAAATCAGAGGTCTTAATCGTTGAGGTTCTCCAGTATGATTTTTTTTTTGTCTTTTTGCTACCTAGATGGCAATAACCTTACAGGTAGTCCTTGAGTGTGATTTTTGTTGTAAGTTGTGGTGGTTGTTACGTGGATGACTGTGCCTTGAGCTTATGGCTTTTCTTTTGCAGATGATAAGGGAAGTAAACCCATTGTTTGCTGGGATTGGGTAAAATAATAATAATAATAATAATAATAATAATAATAATAATAATAATAATAATAATAATTTTTTAAAAAAATTGGAACATGTGCCAGAACTAACATTATGCCGGAACTACCATTTACCAGTGGCAAAGAACTGGTGGGATCATAAGCCCGAAAAAGTGGTCGAAAATGAGCAAGCAAAACTACTGTGGGACTTCTGACTTCAGACTGACCGAATTCTGAAGCATAACACACCAGACATCCTGATGGTGGAGAAAAAGAAAGTATGGATCATCGACATCGCAATCCCAGGAGACAGCAGAATTGAGGAGAAGCAGCTAGAGAAATTAGTGAAATACGAAGATCTAAAAATCGAGCTGCAACGACTGTGGCATAAGCCCGTGAAAGTGGTCCCAGTGGTACTTGGCACGCTGGGCACAGGGCCAAAGGATCTCAGCGGACATTTGAAAACCATCGGAATTGACAAAATCTCCATCTGTCAATTGCAAAAAGCCGCTTTACTGGGATCGGCAAACATAATTCGCCGCTACATCACGCAGTCCTAGGTGCTTGGGAAGCGCCCGACTGGTGATGAAATACGAAATCCAGCATAGTGATCTTGTTTGCTGTGTTGTATTGACTAATAATGATAATAACGATAATAATGATAATAATGATAATAATGATAATAATGATGATGATGATGATGATGATGATGATGATGATAATGATAATGATAATGATAATGATAATGATAACGATAATGATAACGATAACAATAACTATTATTATTGTTATTATTAATAATAATTAGATTTGTATGCCACCCCTCTCCGAGGACTCGGAGCGACTCAAAACAATAGAATAAAACTTCTATTCTATTCTATTCCATTCCATTCCATTCCATTCCATTCCATTCCATTCTATTCAAAAATGTCTTGAAATCCTGCACCAGGAATCTTTTAACAGGGATGGGTCCACGATGCGTTCGGCATCAAATAGACCACAGCTTACTGGACCCCTGCCCTGTGGGATTGTTTTCGAATTTACATTGTGTTGAAATTTGCTGGGCTGACTTAAACCTGGAGGCTGAGAATTGCTGCCAAGGGAAGAGAAAGAAGATCCTAAAAGAATAAAGAAAGAACATTTTGGGTTGAGAGCTGTGGGATTAGAAACAGCAGAAATGCCTGGGAGGCCGAAATAACACCTTCATCTCAGCAACAGGTGATATACAGGTAGTCCTTAGAAACCGGTCGCTTAGCAACCATTTGATTTACAATGGGCTCCGAAGACGCTATGTACAACTTGAAGTTCTGATCACTCACTCACACACACACACACAAACACATGAGGCTGCATGCCAATATTTGAGGGGCTGCCACAAAGAAGACCGGGGGACTCAAGCCAGGGTGAAATGCTATCAGTTTGGGCTGGTTCAGGCAGCCACCAGTGGTTCAGAGAACCGGTACTGCCATTTTTTTTTTGCACCCTCTGTGCATGCAACCATGTTGCTAACGGAACAGCTGCAACCTTTCACTCAACAACTGTGGTAAGAAAGGTTGTAAATAAGAAGTAGGCTCCTCCCGGATTGCAACGGTTCTATAAAACTAATAGCAAACCACTTGTGATGCCACGAAACTGCCCTGGCGGCGCCGTTACGTGGACACCTCCATCACTTTGGGGGATTTTTTTGGGAAAAAAAATTGGTGGTTTTTCTTCTGTGCATTGTAGAAACCAGGTTTCTCGCACTGTGCATGCACCGCCATCCTGTTTTTGTTAGCGCTGGGGGGATTTTTTGCCATTTTTCAGCATTGTGCATCTATTTATTTATTAGATTTGTATGCCACCCCTCTCCTTAGACTCGGGGCGGCTCACAACAGCAATAGAACAATTCATAACAAATCTAATAATTTTAAAACATTTTAAAAAACCCATTATTAATCAGACATACATACAAACATACCATACATAAATTGTATAGGCCTGGGGGAGATATCTCAATTCCCCCATGCCTGGCGGCAAAGGTGGGTTTTAAGGAATTTACGGAAGACAAGGAGGGTGGGGGCAGTTCTAATCTCCGGGGGGAGCTGGTTCCAGAAATTCGGGGCCACCACAGAGAAGACTCTTCCCCTGGGACCCATCAAACGACATTGTTTAGTCGACGGGACCCGGAGAAGGCCAACTCTGTGGGACCTAATCGGTCGATGGGATTTGTGCCCTTATACTATTTCCTGTATTTTATATTAGGATGGATCTATGTTTCTCCCAGACGTGTTTAAATTCAGTTCCTGTGGATTTACCAACCCTGTCTCCTGGAAGTTTGTTCCAAGCATCTACTGCTCTTTCAGTCAAATAATATTTTCTCACTTTGCTTCTGATGATTCTCCCAACTAACCTCAGATTGTGCCTCCTTGTTCTTGTGTTTGCTTCCCTATTAAAATCACTTCCCTCCTGAACCTTATTTAACCCTTTCACATATTTAAGTGTTTCGATCATGTCCCCCCTTTCCCTTCTGTTCTCCAGACTAGACAGGTTTTGTAGGTGAGGTCTCCAGAACTGGACACAGTATTATTCCAAATGGAATTATGGTTTCTCCATCACTGGAAGTTTTCAAAAATAGAATGGACCGAACGGTATAAGCAAGACTAGAAGACCTCTGAGATTTATTTATTTATTTATTGGATTTGTATGCCGCCCCTCTCCGGCCATATGATTCTATATTCTACGTTCTATCTATGACTTTATCATCCATCTTTCTAAGATTTCCAGATTGCAAAATGAAAACGACTTTTTAAAAAAATCTCTTCTTCTCATCAGGCTTTTCTTTATGACGTATTGATTGTTCTACAACGTTTATAGCCTCTTCCGATCCTAAAGGGACTTTGAGCAGGATGCATGCAATCCTTCCATGACATCCATTAAAAATACAGATAAAAATCATCAATGATTAAAACGTTGCCTGTCATCTAATGTAAAGGCTAAACACTCCCAGGAACGAGGTTAATTTAGTCAGTTTTTGAAGCACTTTCATTCGAGGGGCCTCCAACTTCGGGCACCTTTAAGGTTTGGGGACTTCAACTCCCAGAATCCCAGAATGGCTGCGGAATTCTGGGAGTCGAAGTCCACCAGTGTTAAAGTTGCCGGCTGGGGAATTCTGGGAGTTGAAGTCCACGGGTCTTAAAGTTGTTGGCTGGGGAATTCTGGGAGTTGAAGTCCACGAATCTTAAAGTTGTTGGCTGGGGAATTCTGGGAATTGAAATCCACGAATCTTAAAGTTGTTGGCTGGGGAATTCTGGGAATTGAAATCCATGGGTCTTAAAGTTGTTGGCTGGGGAATTCTGGGAATTGAAATCCATGGGTCTTAAAGTTGTTGGCTGGGAAATTCTGGGAATTGAAGTCCACGGGTCTTAAAGTTGCTGGCTGGGGAATTCTGGGAATTGAAGTTTTTAAAGTTCCCAAGGTTGCACTCCCCTGCTTTACTTCTATCATTTCTCCAAGATCTTTTAAACAAAAGGCATAAATTGTTCAGGCGGCTCACCATCCCGTTTCTTTCAGCATGGCAAGAACTCCAGATGCAATTCATCTGCAAATATAAATTCATTTGGAGGAAGCCAGCATCCCCTATCCATATTTCTTTCAGCATCTCATATCTCATATCACTGGCTCTCCATTCTTCTATTCTCAATTGCCTGGCAAAACATATATCCACTTGTTAAGAGGTTGAGAGGAGGTTATAAAAAATAATAATAAACAGAGCAGCGGGAGAATATCAAGATATTCGCTTTCAAATGATATTTCAAGGACAGTCAGTCCTCGACTTATAACCACAATTGAACCCCCAAATCTCCGTTGTGAAGCAAGGCACTTGTTAAATGATCTTGTCCAGGTTTTAACCACTTTTGCCGTAGGTCAGTGATGGCAAACCTTTTTCTCCTTGGGTGCCAAAAGAACATGCGTGCATGCTATTGCACATTCAAGAGTGCCCACGCCCATAATTCAATGCCTGGGGAGGGCAAAAACAGCTTCTCCCGCCTGCCGGAAGCCCTCTGCGGGCCGAAAATAGCCTGTTTCCCAACTTCTGGTGGGCCCAGTAGGCTCGTGTTTCGCCCTCTCCAGACTCCAAAGGCTTCCCTGGAGCCAGGGGAGGGTAAAAAGGCCCTCAGGCATCCCCCTGGAGGCTCTCTGGATGCCAAAAATGCCCTCCCAGAGCCTCTGTGTGAGCCAAAAGTCAACTGGCCGGCACACACATGGACGTTGGAGGTGAGCTAGGACAATATTAACCGCTTCAAACTTGACTGTAAAAAATAAGAGTTGTTGAAGCGTGGAACTCATTACCAGACTCCCTAGTATCATCCCCTAACCCCCAACATTTTACCCTTAGACTATCCACGGTTGACCTCTCCAGATTCCTAAGAGGTCAGTAAGGGGCGTGCATAAGCGCACTAGAGTGCCTTCCGTCCCCTGTCCTATAGTCTCTCCTATATCTTGTATTTCTTCTCTACTATATTCTCTATAACAGTGTTTCCCAACCTTGGAAACTTGAAGATATCTGGACTTCAACTGCCAGAATTCCCCAGCCAACAACAGTTCCTCATGTTGTGGTGACCTCCAACCACAAGTCTAGCATCAATTCTCCCAACAGTTCTTTAAGCTGATTGGCAGGAAGGTCAGAGGGACAACCCCACTGTCAACGCCTGATTGGTCGGATTGTAAAAATATGTTCCAAGACGCCAGAATAAAAACTTTAATTCCTAAATTTGTCTTTTCCCAAGGTCTTAGGCGACCCCTGAGAAATGGGGGTTTGACCCCCAAAGGGATCCCGACTCCCAGGTTGAGAATCACTGTCTTAGCTTGTTTTTTTTTCTTTTTAAAATTATTATTTTATTTTAGAAAAAAACATAAAGACAAAGAATAACAAAAAGATGAACATGTGTAACAGAAAAGCAAAGAACAACACTAAGAAAAGAAACAATACAAAACAATACAAACAATACAAATAACGTGAAAAAAAAGCATATAACACTGTTAATGGCATTTCACTAATATTCGCTTCCTTGACATCTGTATAATATTCTTGGTAGGGTTGTTTTGTGTGTAGATACACAATTTTCATATAAGTGAATACATATATTTCTCATCACAATTTTAATGTTCATAGGTGTTCTCTCGAGCTCTCTGATAGAATCCTCCCGAAAATGCACAGATACAATTTCACACACACACACATTTGAAAATTCAAAACAATGTTCTTTATACCAAAAATGCAAATAAACGAAGCACTCCTTTTGTATAGCAAAGAGCACTCGTCTCCAAACAAACTGGTAATTGGTACAAGTCCCTTATCAGTTCTGTGATACTTAGCTTGCAGCTGTGAGGCAATTCACAGTCCTTCTTCCACAAAGTGAAACACACTTTGCCCTGGTTTAGTTTCAAAGCGGGGAAAAATCAGCACACAAAAGGTCAAAGTCAGGAAAGCAGTCACGAAACACAACGATCAGATAATCCTCCACAATGGCCAAACCCACAGGCTGCTCTTTATAGCAGCCTCACTAATGACCACAGCCCCACCCAACCACAGGTGGTCTCGTTTTCTTTGATAATATTCTCTCAGTTGTTGCTGCCTATGCATCGCTCTCCGCATGCGTGGCTGTATCATTAACTCTTGTTCCGAATCCAAGGAGGAGCGAGATAATTGATCTCCTTCTGAGCTGTCTGCCACCCTCTCCTCCTCCCTGTCACTCATGTTTTCTTGGTCAGAGGAGCCTTCATCAGCAGATTCCACCGGGAGCAAAACAGGCCTGCAGCATGTGGATGTCTCCCCCACATTCACAGTCCTTGGGGCAGGAGCAGGGCCAGAGCTAACCACAACAGTAGGTTTATAAATCTTTCCTTTTTTCAGTCTTAGCTTGTTTTTCTGAGTTGGCAATACTTTGATTCTCAGCATGTTCTGAACTTTAGAGTTCCATCAGAACAAATTTCAGAACAATTCAAGTGTTTGTAGGGAACTATTAAAACTGTTTGGTTTTTTTGGTTTTTAGCTTAGGGTCACAAAAGTCACTTAGATGGAAGTCCAGTCCCGATGCTTTCTACCCTGTCACCTACAGAAACTTTCACCCCGGGGGAGTATATTTTTAAAACTATAGACATCAATAAAAACTTTTGTTTGTTAAACCTGGAATAGGCTATATGAAATTATATTTTCAAGGAGATATATTAACGCACTGATGAATTAGGATTAAAATTCCATTAGCAAACCATGGGAGCTGTCATTTTTTTTAAAAAAAAAATTGTAAGCAAAAAATAAAAGCCAGAGCAAATTAATTCGCTTTGACAAGAGCCCTTGCACAACACAATTGCATAAATAAAATTCTCTGTTTATTGGCTCCATCCCAGCTCTTACGCTTACACAGTGGGTACTTCTTGCATTTAACATTCTGCCTGACAAGCTCAATGGACAGGGCAACATAATTATATTTGACAATCTGAAAACTCCACATCTTAGCAACACATTACAATACACAAACACTAGCATTTGGTAACCTACTTTGAAAAAAAACCCATAAGTACACCCCAACGTGTAACAAAATTATTTTTCAACTCATGCATTGTTAAAAAGAACATAGTAAACTGACTAGCCAATCAAACTACTGTATTCACCAAGGCTGCATTACTATTACTATTAGTCTTCTAATCGTTCCTCTCACCCATCTCCTCCCACTTATGACTGTATGACTGTAACTTGTTGCTTGAATCCTTACGATTTATATATATGTGTACACTGAGAGCATATGCTCCAATGACAAATTCCTTGTGTGTCCAATCACATTTGGCCAATAAAGAATTCTATTTTATTCTATTCTATTCTAAAAACAGTTCTATTCTTACAGGTGTTCATTTAGTGATTGTTTGAAATATTCTATTTCTCTTTTTTTCTTTCTCTCCCTCTTTCTCTCTTCCTCCCTCTCCTTTTTTGTATCTCTCCCTACCTCCCGCTCCCACCTTTCCTCCTCCTTCCCTTTTTCTCTCCCTCCCTCTCCCTTCCACCTTTTCTCCTCCCTCTCTTCTTCTATCTCTCCTCCCTCTCTCTATTTCTCCCTCCCTCTCTCCCACCTTCCCTCCTCCCTCTCTCTCTTCTTCTATCTCTCCTGCCTCCCTCCCTCTATCTCTCCCTCCCACCTTCCCTCCTCCCTCTCTCCTTTTCTCTTTCTCTCCCCTTTCTCTTTCTTCCTCCCTCTCCCTCTCCCCCTCCCTCCCCCTTCTATTTATCTCACCCTCCCTCCCTCTCCCTTTTTCTATCTATCCCTCCCTCTCTACCGCTCCCACCTTCCCTCCTCCCTCCCTTTTTCGCTCTCCCTCCCTCTCCCTTCCACCTTCTCCCCTCCCTCTCTTCTTCTCTCTCCTCCCTCTCTCCCTCCCTTTCTGTCTCTCCCTCCCTCTCTCCCACCTTCCCTCCCCCCCTCTCTACCCTTCTCTCTTCCTCCCTCGCCTTCTTCCTCTCCCTCCCTCACCCTTTCTATTTATCTCACTCACCCTCCCTCCCTTTCTCCCTCTCCCTTTTTCTATCTCTCCCTCCCTTCCTCCCTCCCGCTCCCACCTTCCCTCCTCCCTCTCTCTCCCTTTTTCTATCTCTCCCATCTTCCCTCCTCCCTCTCTCCCCCCCTCTCTCCCTCCCTCCCTCTATTTTTCTATCTTTCCCTCTCCCTCCCACTCTCTCTCATAGAAAGGCAGGTACTAATAATACTGGATCGGTGGGAGACCACTTGGAGGCCCTGGACGCTAATATGCATATTGCATTTGCTTTGCATTCTCCAACGCTGTTCTCTGTTTGACATCTTGTCACCTGGCCTGGTACTGCTTGCTCAGGGCACTTTACCTAATCACCTGGAGACATCTTGGCTGTTCGGCATCAGCACTGAACCGGCACCTTTGACCACGAGCAGATGCTCTGCCTTTTTTTTTTTCCCTTCCTCCACGAAAGGAAGAATATGACGATTCGGTGGCTGTTCCCATCCCTGCCTCTCCGCCTTCCTCTGTCGCTCGGCCTTTAGTCCGGTAATTCTTAAATTGGTGGTTATTACCCAAGGGAGCAATTTGGACATATCTGTCTGTCTGTCTATCTATCTACAGTCTTTATCTATCATCTATCTATCTATCTATCTATCTATCTATCTATCTATCTATCTATCTATCTATCTATCTATCTATCTATCTATCTACCTACCTACCTACCTATCAACTGTATCTACCTACCTACCTACCTACCTATCTACCTATCTACTGTATCTATCTACCTACCTATCTATCTATCTACCTATCTATCTACTGTATCTCTCTCTCTCTCTACCTACCTACCTACCTACCTACCTACCATCTATCTATCTATCTATCTATCTATCTATCTATCTATCTATCTACCTACCTACCTACCTACCTACCTATCTACCTATCTATAGTATCTACCTATCTACAGCATCTATCTATCTATCTATCTATCTATCTATCTATCTATCTATCATCAATCAATCTACCTACCTACCTACCTACCTATTTGATTTCTATGCCACCCTATTCCTCAGACTCCGGGCGGCTTACAACAAAATAATACATAACATGTAAAAATCTAACATTTAAAAGCATACTAAAAACCCAATTTCTTAAAAACAACAACAACCAGTCACTCATATTCAGGCACTCAAACATGAATTGATTTGTCAGCCGGGACTAGATATTGGTCTTAGCAGCCCCAAGCCTGTGGGCAAAGATGGGTCTTCAGGGTCTTGTGGAAGGCATTGTGAATCTTTGGAGGGAGTTGGTTCCAAAGGGTCGTGGCCACCCCAGAGAAGGCTCTTCCACTAGGCCCCGCCAGGTGACATTGTCTAGTTTATGGGACCTGGAGAAGGCCGACTCTGTGGGACCTGACCGACTGCTGGGAGACATGAGGCAGAAGGCAGTTCCTTAAGTAATCTGGTCCGATGCTATGTCGGGCTTTATAGGTCATAACCAACACGTTGAATTTTAGCATTTATGACATTACCTAGTTGGGTAATAAAACATCTACAAGAGAGAAAAACAACCTCAGAGAGGACTAAGAACCCCACAGGTCAATCCCGAGCTACCAATATTATCTTCTATCAGTTGTTCTAATGTAAACGTCTCTGTTACAAACACCCTACGCTCTCCTCCTACTTCGATACTAAGCCTGGAGGGGAGACTGTTTAGAGTTTTTAAAGACATGGTCCGGGATCAATACCATCAATGCAAACATTAGTTCCTTTTGAATAAGCCCGATATTAAACAAACGACTAACGGCAGTTTGTTCTACCCCTTTAGGGTTCTACCTCAAAAATTTTGCCGTTTGTATTTTTTTTTAAAAAACCCACCTGGTTTATAATTTTTTTCACAGTGGCTTTTTTTTTACAGATGGAGCAGAGGCAAAAATAAGGAAGGTGTAACTTTGAATAAACACAATTTAATAGAAGTGGATAAATGAGAAATTAAACAAAACACATTTGCACTTAAATGCTCTGTAAATATACACAGCTCACCTCAAAGGTCAAAAACTTAAATCTGGAAGCCTTAAAAGTGACTGTTTAAAGAGAAACAAAACCACTCAAAAATATCTTCCGTGGCACCCATCCAGATTTTTATCCCACTAAAATTTGTATTGTGTGTGTGTGTGTGTTTAAAGTTCACCTGAAAAAGAAGCTAGCGTTTTCCAAATAATGTTAGGCTAGGTCCATATCTGACTGGAACTCCATTTTATTGAGATAAGCTACAATTTAGTGCAGTGTTTCCCTAGCTTGGTAGGATTAAGACGTGTGGACTTCAACTCCCAGAATTCTCCAGGCAGCTTGTTGGATAGGGAATTCTGGGAGTTGAAGTCCACCTATCTTAAAAGTGAGTAAGTTTGAGAAACACTGCTGAGGGAAGAATTAATCTTACTTTCTTTCTCTGTTTCCTGAGGTAAAATCTTTTTCTTTCAACTCGTTTCTCCAAAATCTTTTCCTTGCTTCTTTATATCATCAGGTGAAAATAGAATAGAATAGAATATCCTTTATTGGTCAAGTATGATTGGACACACAAGCGATTTGTTTTCGGTGCAGATGCTCTCCGTGTACATAAAAGAAAATATACATTTGTCAAGAATCATGAGGTAAAAACAATTAATGATTGTCATGGGGACAAATAAGCAATGAAGAAACAATCAAAATTAATAAAATGTTAAGGATACAATACAAAGTTACAGTCATGCAGTCATAAGTGGGAGGAGATGGATGATAGGAATGATGAGAAAAAAACCTAGTAGTAATAGTAGCGCAAACTTAGTAAATAGTAAATAGTGTTGAGGGAATTATTTGTTTAGCAGAGTGATGGCGTTCGGGAAAAAACTGTTCTTGTGTCTAGTTGTCTTGGTGTGCAGTGCTCTGTAGTGACATCTTGAGGGTAAGAGTTGAAGCAGTTTGTGTCCAGGATGCGAGGGGTCAGTCAACATTTTCACGGCCCTCTTTTTGACTTGTGCAGTATACACAAAAAGCTTCTTGATATGGAACCTGGTTAAATTGTAGGATTGTTTGTTTATTTGCCATTAATGGGATGGGATTAGCAACTAATTTGAGAAGAGTTGCTTTTCTGAATAATCTGAAACAAGAAAGTTTCAGATTTTAGTTCAATGGTCTGTTTCAATGTCTCTTGATCCAATGTTGGGAGTGGGGTTTGTGGAATGGAGAGGGGAGGAGGAGGAGGAGGGTCCTCAGTGCTCTCTGAGCTTGGCAGTTATAATAATAATAATAATAATAATAATAATAATAATAATAATAATAATAATAACAACAACAACAACAACAACAGCAACAGAGTTGTTGTCTGCCACACTCTCCTCCTCCCTGTCACTCATGTCTTCTTGGTCAGAGGAGCCTTCATCAGCAGATTCCACCGGGGGGGGGGGCAAAACAGGCCTGCAGCATGTGGATGTCTCCCCCACATCCACAGTCCTTGGGGCAGGAGCTGGGCCAGAGCTAACCACAACAGAGAATAGCTGGACTCCTTCTTTGTGGCAACCCCTGAGATACTGGAACACTGCTATCATGTCTCCCCTGATTTCTTGCAGATGTTTTCTTTCAAATGTTTCATTACCCAAACTAAACCGTGTCCTCAACTAGTACTGTTGATGTTACCTAGTTGGGTAATAAAACTTCCGCAAGAAAACAACCAACCAACCAAGGGACAGTAAGGACCCCACAGTTCTCCTCCTCCTCTTCTTCTTCTTCCTCCTCTTCCCCCTCTTTGTCCTCCTCCTCCTTAAACCCCCCTCCCTTCTAACACCAATGATATCACCTAGCCAGGTAATGCTACATCTGCAATAAAACAACCCAGCTGAGATAGCACTGGAAGAACGCCTCCTTTTCAACCCCGAGCTGCAAACATTCTCCTATATTCTCCTCCTTTCGACTTTGCCGTGTCCTTGCCAGAGACGCTGTAAGGTCATCTTTGACAGCAATCAACACCGACCGCTGGGGAGCTTTCAAATCTTGTTATTTCACTGACCCTTGTTCTGCAGAATCTCCCGCTTTCGGGAGTGGGGCGCTCTTTATTATACTAATATTTATCGATCACCGGCATTGATTTTTGTCGAGAGTGCAGTCCATGTGGGACGGAATACATGGGAATATTGCAAATGCTCTCCAGAGGGAAAAACGTTCGGATGGCGAAGAGGGTGTATCTTTCTGGAAACAAACGTTGGCCTTCCTCAGAGTGTAGCGTAGAATAGGATAGGATGGGATGGGATAGAGCAGAGCAGAGCAGAGCAGGGAATGGAGTAGCAAAGCCAGGTCTTCGTAGCCTTTTGGAAGGCCAGCAGGGTGGGAGCAGAGGGGGGAAGTTGGTTCCATAGAGCCGGGGTGGCCATAGAGAAGGCCCTCCCCTGGGACCCCCGCCAACCTGCAGTGCATAGTTGACGGGTCCCAGAGAAGGCCAAACCTGTGCTATCTTATTGGTCTCTGAGAGGTATAAAATATTTATAGAATAGAATAGAATAGAATAGAATAGGGTAGGGTAGGGTAGAATGGAACGGAACAGAATCTGGAAAGGAGTAGAGAGAAGAGAGTAGAGTACAGGAGAGGAGAGGTGAAGAGAACCTGGAAAGGAATAGAGTAGAGTAGAGTAAAATAGAGTAGAATAGAGTAGAGTAGGAGAGGAGAAGAGAAGAGAAGAAAGAAGAGAACCTGGAAAGGAAAAGAAGAGTAGAGCAGAGCAGAGTAGAGTAGAAGAGAACCTGGAAAGGAGTAGAGGAGAGGAGAGGTGAGGAGAACCTGGAAAGGAATAGAATAGAGTAGAGTAGAGTAGAGCAGAGGAGAGTAGGAGAAGAGAAGAGAGGAGAAGAGAAGAAAGAAGAGGACCTGGAAAGGAAAAGAAGAGTAGAGTAGAATAGAGCAGAGCAGAGTAGAAAAGTACCTGGAAAGGAGTAGAGGAGAGGAGAGGTGAAGAGAACCTGGAAAGGAATAGAGTAGAGTAAGAGACGAGAAGAGAAGAGAAGAAAGAAGAGAACCTGGAAAGGAAAAGAAGAGTAGAGTAGAATAGAGCAGAGCAGAGTAGAGTAGAAGAGAACCTGGAACGGAGTAGAGGAGAGGAGAGGTGAAGAGAACCTGGAAAGGAATAGAATAGAGTAGAGTAGAGTAGAGCAGAGGAGAGTAGGAGAAGAGAAGAGAGGAGAAGAGAAGAAAGAAGAGAACCTGGAAAGGAAAAGAAGAGTAGAGTAGAATAGAGCAGAGCAGAGCAGAAAAGTACCTGGAAAGGAGTAGAGGAGAGGAGAGGTGAGGAGAACCTGGAAAGGAATAGAATAGAGTAGAGTAGAGAAGAGGAGAGTAGGAGAGGAGAAGAGAAGAGAAGAGAAGAAAGAAGAGAACCTGGAAAGGAAAAGAAGAGTAGAGCAGAGCAGAGCAGAGTAGAAAAGTACCTGGAAAGGAGTAGAGGAGAGGAGAGGTGAAGAGAACCTGGAAAGGAATAGAATAGAAGAGTAGAATAGAATAGAGTAGAACAGAACAAAACATGGAAAGGAATCGAGTAGAGTGGAGTGGAAGGGAATAGAAACTGGAGAAGAAACTGGAAGGGAAGGGAAGAGAATTCTGTATTGGACAAGCGTGTTTGGACAGTTACCAAATGTCTCACTTAGCAACATCAATGTTGGGCTCCCTTGTCGTCATAAGTTGAGGACGACCTCTATAAAGCTCCTATCCCGTCCGGGACTCTTTCTGTTCCAAACGGACGGTCCAAATTGCAAAGGTCAGAGTCCGGCAGCCGTTCCAATCGAAGGCGTATTCCATGCGTAGATAAAATTCATCCTCCTTGTGCCTACACATAAATCTTCATTTCCATTCAATAATTGCATAATACTGAAATAAATTGGATTCTTTGGAGGTGTGTGGATGCGCGCATATACATTTTAATGAGGTCAGGATACACTCTCTCCCCAGGACAAGAGACGGGTGGAAAATTTAGCCGCTCTTCTCCAATTCACTCACAGGTCCGTTCATTACATCTATAAAGTATCCAGCGATACTTTTTTCCCCTCTGCAAAATTTGCGCTGTGAGCTGAGTAGCATTCGTGGTTTGTGTAGTTTCCTTGGTGGTGGAAGTAGCACAAAAAGAAAAGAATTAATAAGGGAATAACAGAGTTGGAAGGGGCCTTGGAGGTCTCCTAGTCCAACCCCCTGCTCAGGCAAGAAACCTTATACAGCGCACCTAATGCACGCGTGCCACAGGTGCCACGCAGAGCCCTATCTGCCAGGAAGGCAGCCGTTGCCCTAGCTCAGCTCCAGTGGGCACGTGTGTGCTGGCCAGTGGGTTTTTTGGCTCCCATGGAGGAAAGAAGAAAGGAAAGAGAAAAGGGAAAGGGAAAGAAAGGAAAAGGAAAGAGGAAGGGGAAAAGGAAAACGGAAAGGAAAGAGGGAAAGGAAAGGAAAGAGGAAAGAAAGAGGGAAAGGAAAGAGGAAAGGAAAGAGAAAAGGGAAAGGGAAAGAAAGGAAAAGGAAAGAGGAAGGGGAAAAGGAAAGGAAAACGGAAAGGAAAGAGGGAAAGGAAAGGAAAGAGGAAAGAAAGAGGGAAAGGAAAGAGGAAAGGAAAGAGAAAAGGGAAAAGGAAAGGAAAGAGGAAAGGAAAGGGGAAGGGAAAAAGGGAAAGGAAAGAGGATAGAAAGAGGGAAAAGAGAAAAGGGAAAGGAAAAGTAAGGAAAAGGAAAGGAAAGGGGAAAGGAAAGAGGAAGGGAAAAGGGAAAGAGGGAAAGGGAAAGGAAAGAGGAAGGGAAAAAGGGAAAGAGGGAAAGGAAAGGAAAGAGGAAAGAAAGGGAAAGGAAAGAGGAAAGGAAAGAAGAAAGGAAAAGGGAAAGGAAAGAGGAAGGGAAAAGGGAAAGGAAAGAGGGAAAGGAAAGAGGAAAAGAAAGAGAAAAGGAAAAGGAAAAGGGAAAGGAAAGAGGAAAGAAAGAGGGATAGGAAAGAGGAAAGGAAAGAGAAAGGGGAAAAGGAAAGGAAAAGGAAAGAGGAAAGGAAAGAAGAAAGGAAAAGGGGAAGGAAAGAGGGAAAGGAAAGGAAAGAGGAAAAGAAAGAGAAAAGGAAAAGGAAAAGGGAAAGGAAAGAGGAAAGAAAGAGGGAAAGGAAAGAGGAAAGAAAAAAGGGAAACGGAAAGGAAAGAGGAAGGGAAAAGGGAAAGGAAAGAGGGAAAGGAAAGGAAAGAGGGAAAGAAAGAGAAAAGGGAAAGGGAAAGAAAGGGAAAGGGAAAGGGAAAGGAAAGAGGAAGGAAAAAGGGGAGAGGAAAGAGGGAAAGGAAAGGAAAGAGGAAAGAAAGAGGGAAAGGAAAGAGGAAAGGAAAGAGAAAAGGGAAAAGGAAAGGACAGAGGGAAAGGAAAGAGGAAGGGAAAGAAAGGAAAAGGAAAGGTAAGAGGAAAGAGGAAAGAGGAAAGAGGAAAATGAAAGGAAAGAGGAATGGAAAAGGGAAAGGGAAAGAAAGGAAAAGGAAAGAAAGGAAAGGGGAAAGAAAGGAAAGAGGGAAAGAAAGAGGAAAGGAAAATGAAAAGGGAAAGGAAGGGAAGGGAAGGAAAGGAGGGAGGAGAAAGCAAGGCAAGGCAGGTAGGCAGAAAGGAAGATAACAAAGACGTATAAATTCTCAGCCCTTCGTCTTCCTCAAAAAAAGAGAAAGGAATCATTGGTAAGAGGAAAGATAATTATGAAGACCTTGTTGCTTTGTGAACATCGTTGTTTGCTTGCAGACGTTTCATTACCCAACTAGGCAACATTATCAGTGTAAAGAGTTGCAGGATTTGCCCCAGGGATGGGTTCTGGCTAACCTCCCTGCTGGAAGTTTGTTCCAAGCATCTACTACTCTTTCCGTAAAATAATATTTTCTCACGTTGCTTCTGATCTTTCTCCCAACTAACCTCACATCGTGCCCCCTTGTTCTTGGGTTCACTTTCCTATTAAAAACACTTCCCTCCTGAACATTATTTAGCCCTTTAACATATTTAAATGTTTCGATCATGCCCCCCCTTTTCCTTCTGTCCTCCAGACTCTACAGATTGAGTCCATGAAGTCTTTCCTGATACGTTTTATGCTTAAGACCTTCCACCATTCTTGTAGCCCGTCTTTGGACCCGTTCAATTTTATCCATATCTTTTTGTAGGTGAGGTCTCCAGAACTGGACACAGTATTATTCCAAACGGGGTCTCACCAGCGCTCTATGTAGTGGGACCACAATCTCCCTCTTCCTGCTTGTGATACCTCTAGCTATGCAGCCAAGCATTCTACTTGCTTTCCCTACCGCCTGACCACACTGTTCACCCGTTTTGAGACTGTCAGAAATCACTACCCCTAAATCCTTCTCTTCTGAAGTTTTTGCTAACACAGAACTGCCAATGCAATACTCAGATTGAGGATTCCTTCTCCCCAAGTGCATTATTTTACATTTGGAAACATTAAACTGCAGTTTCCATTGCTTTGACCATTGATCTAGTAAAGCTAAATCATTTACCATATTACAGACACCAATACAATACAAAACCACCATCAATAATACACGCTAGGTGCCGAGGGCCCAAATTTTGGTCATCCAGGGAGCTGTGGTGGCCACAAGCATGAGGATCGGTCGTAAGTCACTTTTTTGGAGGCGCTGTCATTTTGAATGGTCATTAAATGACCGTTGTAAATCAAGGTCTATCTGGAGAACATGTCATTTACAAAAAGACATAGAGTGGCAAGCTATTCTTAGAACAATTAACCACTGGAACAGCTTGCCTCCAGAATTTGTGAACGCTCCAACACTGAAAGTTTTAAAGAAGGCGCTGGATAACCATTTGTCTGAAATGCTGTAGGGTTTCCTGCCTAAGCAGGGGGTTGGACTAGAAGACCTCCAAGGTCCCTTCCAACTCTGTTGTTATTATTATTATTATTAACCAATATTTGCCGAAAGCTTCGCTTCCTTTTCTTTCGTTCTCGTCCTACCCTACATTTTCTCTTCTTGGTTTTCGATTTAAACAGGCCTGCTGCAACCTTTAATAGATTAATTACTCAGATTAATCAATTTAAATGCTTTCCTCAATGAGAAAGACACACCCATCCTCCTAACCAGGCCCTGATTAGCAAAAGTGCAATTAAACACTGCTTAGACATCAGATATCATGGCCTTTTGCTTCTGGATAGTTTATACAGCAATATACACTGCTCAAAAAAAATAAAGGGAACACTTAAACAACACAATATAACTCCAAGAAAATAAAATTTCTGTGAAATCAAACTGTCCACTTAGGAAGTGTTCTGTCGGGCTCTCTGGTAGAATCCTCCCAAAAATTCACAGGTACAAATTTCAGACACAGACACGTTTGAAAATTCAAAACAATGTTCTTTATAATGAAAATTCACTTAAACCAAGCCCTATTTTTGTATAGCAAATAGCACTGGTCTCCAAACAAACTGGTAATTTGTACAAGTCCCTTATCAATTCTGTGATACTTAGCTTGCAGCTGTGAGGCAATTCACAGTCCTTCTTCTTTCACAAAGTGAAACACACTTTGCTCTGGTTTAGTTTCAAAGCAGGGAAAAATCAGCACACAAAAGGTCAAAGTCCGTAAAGCAGTCACAAAACACAACAATCAGATAATCCTCCAGAATGGCCAAACCCACAGGCTGCTCTTTACTGCAGCCTCCCTAATGACCACAGCCCCACCCAACCACAGGTGGCCTCATTTTCTTTGATAATAATCTCTCAGTTGTTGTTGCCTATGCATCGCTCTCCGCATGCGTGGCTGTATCATTAACTCTTGTTCTGAATCCAAGGAGGAGCTAGATAATTGATCTCCTTCCGAGCTGTCTGCCACACTCTCCTCCTCCCTGTCACTCATGTCTTCTTGGTCAGAGGAGCCTTCATCAGCAGATTCCAGAAAGGGGGGGGGGCAAAACAGGCCTGCAGCATGTGGATGTCTCCCCCACATCCACAGTCCTTGGGGCAGGAGCTGGGCCAGAGCTAACCACAACAGGAAGCAACACTAATTGATAATTAATTTCACAGGCTGTTGTGCACATTCACTTTGTACAGAACAAAGTATTCAATGAGAATATTTCATTCATTCAGATTTAGGATGTGTTATTTGAGTGCTCCTTTTTTTTTTGAGCAGTATATAATTTTATAGTTGAGATTAGTAGTTACGGGGTTTTGAATATGTTTTACCAATGGAGAGAGAAAAAGAAATCAGAGGGAAAGGAGAGTGTATAAATGTACATAGTAAATTTATTTAAATGAACATGTAAATAAAGATACATAAGGAATAGAAGCAATGTATATGATAAGAGGTGATGTCAGTTAACAGTTAGGCTGATAATTGAGAACTGTAGAGGAAATACAGGTTAACTTATTTGTATATACATGAAAATATGACATCAATGGAATCCATCTTAAAAGGCTTTATTTATTCTTTTTTCTGTTTGTTTTTGTGCTCTAATGTTTTGTTTGAATTGTTGTGCTTAAAGTTTGTACCCTGCTCAAAAAAATAAAGGGAACACTTAAACAACACAATATAACTCCCAGTAGCTCAAACTTCTGTGAAATGGAACTGTCCACTTAGGAAGCAACATTGATTGACCATCAATTTCACCTGCTGTTGTGTACATTCAACTTTGTACAGAACGAAGTATTCAATGAGAATACAGTATTTCATTCATTCAGATCTAGGATGTGTTCTTTGAGTGTTCCCTTTATTTTTATTTTTTTTGAGCAGTGTATTGTCTTAAATGTTCTTTTAAAATATTTATATTTAATTATATATATGTGTGTGTGTGTGTGTAGATTGTTCTGAGTTCGGGTTTTGCCCCGTGTAATATTTTGCATGTCTATGCGACGTTTCGGTGAAATCACATTCACCATCATCAGGCTGAAGTTGTAAGCTTCGTGGTGCTGTAAATATGCACCGCAGCTGGTGATTCGTTTCTCAAAACCCGATTGTTTCATTTTCAGTACCTCTTAAAAATGCCTTTAATCGGGCTTGATCAGGTTAATTCTGGATGGGAGACCACAAGGCGATTCAAGGACAATAGGCAGGGGTGGGCTGCTGGAGATTGGCAGGGGGTTGGGAGAACCTCCAGGTAAGATTCTCCGCAGTTCGGAGAACCCCCAAATCCAGGGGCGGATACTCATTAGTGCCACTACCAGTGTACTGTGTGCACAGCTTTGGGTCTCTTGCGTGCGCATCCTGTTTTGTTTGCATATTCTATTCTATTCTATTTTCTATATTATATAATCTATATTATATTCTATCCTATTCTAACTTCCATTCTATTCCCTATATTCTATTCTATTCTACTCTTTATTCTATTCTATATATTGTTTATTGTACATTCTATTCCATACTATTCTATCCTAATGTTCTATATTCTATTCTCTATATTCTATGTTCTCTATTGTATTCCATTCTTTATATTGTATATTCTGTTCTCTATATTCTGTATTGTCTATTCTACTCTACTTTACTCTACTCTATTCTGCTCTGCTCCCTCCTTCTTCAATGCCTGTAATCAAGTCCCTTATAGAATATTATAGAATAGAATACTATAGAATAGTATTCTATTCTATACTATACTAAAGGGTCACCAACAGTGGTCTGTTGGGTGGTTCAGGGTGGGGAAATTTGTGGTGGGTGACAGCATGTTTTTGGATTATTATGTGTGTTGGGCCTGGTCTTTGGGCGTTATGTGAATTTTATTGTATGGGTATAAGTGTATATGCATACAATGACAAAAATTATATTATATTATTATATTATCTGTCTGCCTGCCTACCTACCTACTTATCTAATATATCATCTATCTATCTATCTATCTATCTATCTATCTATCTATCTATCTATCCATCCATCCATCCATCCATCCATCCATCCATCCATCCATCCATCCATCCATCCATCTAATATATCATCTATGTATCTATGTACGGTATCTATGTATCTATGTATCTATGTATGTATCTATCCATCCATCCACCCATCCATCCATCCATCCATCCATCCATCCATCCATCCTCTATCTATCATATCTCTCTCTCTCTCTCTCTCTCTCTCTCTCTAACTATCATATCTATCTATCTATCTATCTATCTATCTATCTATCTATCTATCTATCTATCTATCTATCTATCATCTATGTATGTATGTATCTATGTATGTATCTATGTATGTATCTATCTATGTATATGTATCTATGTATCAATGTATGTATCTATGTATGTATGTATCTATCTATGTATGTATGTATCTATGTATGTATCTATGTATCTATGTATCTATCTATGTATCTATCTATGTATCTATGTATCTATCTATCTATCTACCTACCTACCGATCTATCTATCCATCTATCTATCTATCTATCTATCTATCTATCTATCTATCTATCTATCTATCTATCTATCTATCTATCTATCACCTGACTATGTAATGTAGATCAAACCCCTTTCCTTTCTACTACTGATGACGTTACCTAATTCAGTAATGAAACGCTTGCAAGAAAACAACCCAGCCCCAAAAGCAGTAAGGACCCCACAGTCCTCCTCCTCCTGTATACAAATCCTTGTAGCACTGATAGTGTTACCGAGATGAGTAATGAAACGTCTGCAATAAAACAGCCAAGCTCAGAGACCACCAAGGACCCCTCAAACTCCTTTTGAGCAGTCCTTAAGATTTCCTTCTGCCCCTGTGGCATACCTCTTCTTTAAATTTTCTCAAGGGTCTCCCGCTGAGGGCCTTCTCTGACCTTTTTCTAAGGGTCTCCAGTCTGGGCAAGGGGGGTGGGTTGGACTAGACAGCCTCCAAGGTCCCTTTCAACTCTGCTACATATAATCCTTGACCCTTTATTCAGCAACCCTCCAAAGGCACTGAAAAATATGACCATTTTTTCACACTGAGCCGAGGTGGCGCAGCGGGTAGAGTGCAGTACTGCAGGCCACTGAAGCTGACTGATAGATCTGCAGGTCAGCGGTTCAAATCTCACCACCCGGCTCAAGGTTGACTCAGCCCTCCTGCCTAAAACGAGGACCCGGATTGTGGGGGCAATGGGCTGGCTCTGTTAAAAAGTGCTATGGCTAACATGAGTCTAAGGAGAAGGGCGGCATAAAAAAATTGAATCGAATCAAATAAATGTACCACCTTTGCCACATCTCTGGCGGTCACATGATCAAAATCTAGACGTTTGGCAAACCACGTTTTTGCGACCTTCTGACAAGCAAAGTCCACGGGGACTGCCAGATTAACCACTGCAGTAATTCGATTAAACAACTCCTGCAAGAAAAAAATCCTAAAACAGGGCAGAATTCGTGCTAACAACTGTCCTGCTTAGCAACGGGCATTTTGGGCTTGATTGTGGTCAAGCAGCCATTGCGATCATTCCGCAACCCCCCCCCCCCCCCGCAAGAAGCGGCTTGCATTTCTCTTCCTTCCCTTCTTCTCTCCTCTTCTCTCCTCGCTTCTATTTTCTCTTCCCTTCTCCTTTGCTCCCTTCCATCTTCTTCCCTTCTGTCCTCTCTTCCCTTCTCCTCTCTTCCCTTCCATCTTCTCTTCCCTTCCATCCTCTCTTCCCTTCCATCTTCTCTTCTCTCCTCTCTTCCATCTTCTCTTCCCTTCCATCTTCTCTTCTCCTCTCCTCCCTTCCATCTTCTCTTCTCTCCCATTTTCTCTTCCATCTTCTCTTCTCTCCTCTCTTCCCTTCCATCTTCTCTTCCCTTCCATCCTCTCTTCCCTTCCATCTTCTCTTCTCTTCTCCTCTTCTTTCCTCATTCCCTTCCATCTTCTCTTCTCTCCTCTTCCCTTCTCCTCTCCTCTCCTCCCTTCCATCTTCTCTTCTCTCCCATTTTCTCTTCCATCTTCTCTTCCCTTCCCCTCATCTTTCCTTCCTTCCATCTTCTCTTCTCTCCCATTTTCTCATTTCTCTTCTTTTCCCTTCTCTCCTCCCTTCCATCTTCTCTTCTCCTCTCTTCCCTTCCATCTTTTCCTCTCCCTTCTTCCCCTCCATCTTCTCTTTTCTCCTCTCTTCCATCGTCTCTCCTCCTCCCCTCTCTTCTATCTTCTCTTCTCTCCCATTATTTCCTTTCTCTTCTCTTCCCTTCTCTCCTCCCTTCCATCTTCTCTTCTCTCCCATTTTCTCTTCCCTTCTCTCTTCCCTTCTCTCTTCCATTTTCTCTTCCCTTCTCCTCTTCTTTCCTCCCTTCTCTCTTCTCTTCTCCTCTCTTCCCTTCCACCTTCTCTTATTTTCCATCTTCTCTCCTATCCTCTCTTCCCTCCTATCTTCTCTTCTCCTCCCTTCCATTTTATTCTCTCTTCTTCTCTCCTCTCCTCATCACCCCCCACCCCGCCCCCTTGGCGGGCGACCGTGTGAACGGCCGCAGCAGGCCACCTTTCCAGATACGCGTGCAGCCTGAGAGGCGGGCGAGAAGCCAAGGCGCGCCCACCCACCCAGGCCGGGTGTGTATGTGTGTGAGTGAGTGAGTGAGTGTGTGTATGTGTGTGCAGAACTCCGCCGCCCGAGGCTTTTTCATGACCCCCCCCCCCCCCCCAATTCCCGCGAACCTGCCGGGACCTGCGTACGTGCCTGCGAGGGAAAGGAGAGAGCGAGAGACGGAGCGCGCGCACACACGTGCCTCCCTCGCGGGGCCGCGCGCGCGCGCATCCCGAGACCGGGCTCGCTCCCGCCTCGTCCCTCCTGCGCTGTATGTGTGTTATAAGAAGCGCGGCGGTCGGAGGCGAAGCAGCAGCTACTCGCGATTGGAGCTTTTCGATCCGGGCATCGGCAGCAGCAGCAGCAGCCTCGGCTGGGGAGAAGAGACGCTGAGCCCGGGAGCGGGGGGAAAAAGGAGGGGGTGATTTTCTTTTGAATTTTTTTTTTTGGGTGGGGGGAATCGAGGATGGGGGCCAAGCCGGACGGCCCCGGATCTCCTTCCCCGCCCGCTTCGGCTGCCCCGTAAAGCGCTGCTTTGGCCGGCGCTGGCTTTGAAAGGGGGTCTTTATCTCCAGATTGACCATCATCATCATCACCAGCAGCCGCGATCTCCTTCTCCCCCCCACACCCACCCAAAACGACCACTTTGGGAACGGACTGTAGGCGAGCCACCCACCCACCCACCGCCCCGGGCGACGAGGATCGCCGCCGCAGTTTAAGCTTGGTAAGAAGGGGGCTTGAATGGAGAGGGAGGGTGGGTGTTTCTGGCTCTCTCTCTTTTTTCTTTTTTGCAATGCGCTCTCCATCCTCCCTCTCTCTCTCTCTCGTCCCCCCCTCTCGAAAGCTCCCTCCCCCCTTCTTCTGATTTAAAGAGATCAGCCCGGATCTCTCGCGATCTCCTCCTCTTCCCCTCCTCCTCCTCCCGCGATCGGTTTTATACTGCAATACAGTGGGTTTTGTGTGCGGGTTGGTTTTTTCTTTTACAGAGGGAGAGTGTGTATATGTCTCTATCTGTGTCTATCTACACACACACACACACACACACATACATACATACCTACATACACATATGTGTGTGTATGTATGTGTCTGTATATATATAACGTATATGTGTGTATTCAGAGCATGATACCATGGTCTTTAGAGACTGAAGGATGCCAATGCAATGTGTGTGTGTGTGCGCACGCACACACATTGCATTGGCATCCTTCAGTCACACACATGTACGTACCTACCTACCTACCTACCTATCTATCTATCTATCTATCTATCTATCTCTTTCCTTCCTTCCTCCCTCCCTTCCCCTTCCTTCCTCCCTTCTTCCCCTTCCCCTCCCTCCCTCCCTTCTTCCCCTTCCTCCCCCCTTCCCCTTCCTTCCTTCCTCCCTTCTTCCCCTTCCCCTTCCCACCTTCCTTCCTCCCTTCCCTTCCCCTTCCTTCCTTCCCACCTTCCTTCTTTCCTTCCTTCCTTCTTTTCCTTCCCCTTCCCACCTTCCTTCCTCCCTCCCTTCCCTTCCCCTTCCTTCCTTCCTCCCTTCTTCCCCTTCCCCTTCCTTCCTTCCCACCTTCCTTCTTTCCTTCCTTCCTTCTTTTCCTTCCCCTTCCCACCTTCCTCCCTCCCTTCCCTTCCCCTTCCTTCCTTCCTCCCTTCTTCCCCTTCCCCTCCCTTCCTTCCCACCTTCCTTCTTTCCTTCTGGGCAATCGGGATTTCTG
>NC_091953.1:5744521-5774521 GCF_031021105.1 Erythrolamprus reginae | reverse complement strand
ACCCAGAGGAAGAGCCTTCTCTGTGGCGGCCCCGGCCCTCTGGGACCAACTCCCCCCAGAGATTAGAATTGCCCCCACCCTCCTTGCCTTTCGAAAGCTGCTTAAAACCCACCTCTGCCACCAGGCATGGGGGAATTGAGATACACTTCCCCCTAGGCCTTTACAATTTTATGCATGGTATGTCTGTATGTATGATTGGTTTTTATATAATGGGTTTTTAACTGTTTTTAGAATTGGATTTTGTTATATAATGTTTTATTGCTGTTGTTACCCGCCCCGAGTCTGCGGAGAGGGGCGGCATACAAATCCAATAAATAATAATAATAATAATAACAACAACTTGTCTTTGGTGCAGATGCTCTCAGCGTACATAAAAGAAAAAGATACATTTGTCAAGAATCATCTGGTACAACACTTAATGATTGTCATAGGGATCAAATAAACAATGAAGAAACAATCAATATTGATAGAAATCTTAAGGATACAAGCAACAAGTTACAGTCATTCCGTCATAAGTGGGAGGAAAGGGGTGATAGGAATGATGAGAAAAAAACTAGTAGTAATAATAGTGCAGACTTAGGAAATAGTTTGGCAGTGTTGAGGGAATTGTTTGTTTAGCAGAGTGATGGCGTTTGGGAAAAAACTGTTCTTGTGTCTAGTTGTCTTGGTGTGCAGTGCTCTGTAGCGACGTTTTGAGGGTCAGAGTTGAAACAATTTATGTCCAGGATGCGAGAGGTCAGTAAATACTTTCACCGCCCTCTTTTTGACTGGTGCAGTCTAAAGGTCCTCAGTGTTGCAGGTTGGTAGCCATTGTTTTTTCTGCAGTTCTGATTCTCCTCTGAAGTCTGTGTTAGTCTTGTTGCTCAATTTGTGGATGTAAGCATGATATGTTGGGCATGATATGAAGCTGGTTTGTCATTATCTGCAGCCAGGATTTCATTTAAATTTTTTAAAAAAACTTTACAGTCTAGACCTGCGATGACAAACCTTTTTTAGGGTGTGTTCCAAAAGTAATGCAATTATTTTTTAAAAAGCAATTTATTGAACAGATTTGCACAAACACTTAAAATTCTTCAAAGTACTGTCCTTGGGCCTCTACACATTTTTTCCAGCAACTCTGCCATGACCGGTACACGCACTGGAAGGCACGTACCCCCCTATAGTCCTGACTTCACCCCAGCAGACTTCCTTTGGTTCCCAGCCCTGAAAGGAACCTGTTTTTCGTCCATAAAAAAGATCCAATCAGCCATGAAGAAGACCTTGCGGGAGATCCCCGAAGACGCCTTCCAGGGCCCATACCGGTCATGGCAGAGTCCCTGGAAAAAATGTGTAGAGGCCCAAGGACAGTACTTTGAAGAATTTGCCCATTGGGCTGTTTTTCGCACTCCGGGGCTCCAGGAAGTTTTTCTGAAGCCTCCAGAGTGCAAAAAAACAGCACAACAGACAAACCAGAAGTCTGTTTTTCCAAACCCGGTTTGCCCATTGGGCTGCTTTTGCACTTCAGGGCTTCAGAGAAGCTTCTCTGAAGCCTCTGAAGGCTGAAATAGCCTTCCCCGAGGCTGAAAATCAACTGGCTAATGCACGTTGGAGCTCATACAGGGTAACACTTTGCATGCCCTACAACAATGATGGGGAACCTTTTTTCCTCAGATGCTGAAAAAGCATGGACATGTACTTACTGCACATGCACAAGTAACCACACTCATAATTCAATGCCCGGGGTGGCTGAAAAACAGCTTCATATAATGGAAATGGAAAAGGTGCAATAAAGGGCAACAAGAATGTTCAAGGGAATGGAGCCCCTTTCTTATGAAACCAGATTGCAACGCCTTGGTCTCTTCAGCCTTGAAAGACGGTGTTGAAGGGGTGACTTGATCAAAGTGTATAAAATCATGCATGGAATAGAAAAGGTGGATAGAGAAAAATCCCTTTCTCTCTCACACAATACTAGGACGAGGGGGCCCTCCCCAAAGCTCATAGGTAACAAAGTGAGGACAAATCAAGGGAAATATTTCTTCTGGTTGATGGAATTCACTTCCAGAAGAGGTCGTGACAGCTGTCAGCCTGGAGAGCTTCAAGGCAGGATTAGACAGATTCATGGATGCCAAGTGTATTGGTGGTTGTTGAAATGGATGTCCATGTGCCGCCTATATCTTGGTTGAGGCAGGCAGGATTCCCTTGAGGACCATTTGTTGGGGGTCAAGGGAAAGGGAAGGTTTTGTCTTCTCTTTCTGCTCAAGATCCCCATGGACAATTGGTGGGACACAGAATGCTGGACTCGATGGGCATTCTGATTCAGCATGGCTCTTAGGTTCTGATGTTCTTATGTTCCCCTGCTTCCCGGAGACCCTCTGGAGGCCAGAAATGGCCTGTTTCTCAATTTCTGAGGGACTAGTAAGCTCGTATACGGGCCCAGTAGGCTTCCCTGGAGCCAAGGGAGGGTAAAATCTCCAAAGATACTTCACCAGAAGAGCCCTTCACTCCTCCACTCGAAACAGAATACCCTATGAAAGCAGACTATCAATCCTTGGTCTTGAAAGCTTAGAACTACGTCGCCTAAAACGCGATCTAAGTATTGCCCACAAGATCATATGCTGCAACGTTCTACCTGTCAATGACTACTTCAGCTTCAATCGCAACAACACAAGAGCACGCAACAGATTCAAACTTAATATTAACCGCTCCAAACTTGACTGTAAAAAATATGACTTCAGCAACCGAGTTGTCGAAGCATGGAACTCATTACCTGACTCAGTAGTGTCAACCCCTAACCCCCAACATTTCTCCCTTAGACTATCCACGATTGACCTCTCCAGGTTCCTTAGAGGTCAGTAAGGGGCGTGCATAAGTGCACCAGTGTGCCTTCCGTCCCCTGTCCAATTGTCTCTCCTTACCTCATTTATCTTTTCTTCCTTTTAAATTTGCTCACCTATACATTTATATCTTTTCTTCTATTCTTTTCTTTAGTTATATTACTACATATCTATTCTCTTCAATGTATATTATGTATTGGACTAACTAACTAACTAACTAACTAACTAACTAACTAACTAACTAACTAACTAACTAACTAAATGACTGACTGACTGAATGAATGAATGAATAAGTGAGTGAATGAATGAATGAATGAATGAATAAGTGAGTGAGTGAGTGAGTGAATGAATGAATGAATGAATGCCCTGCCCCATCCCCCCGGAGGCTCTCTGGAAGCCAAAACCGCCCTCTCAGAGCCTCTGTGAGAGCCAAAAATCAGCTGACTGGCACACACATGTATGTTATTAACTTATTGGACCCAAATCAGCATGGCTTTACTGAAGGCAAATCATGTCAGACTAATCTGATTGATTTCTTTGACTATGTCACAAAGGTGTTGGATGAAGGTGGTGCCGTGGATATTGCCTACCTGGACTTCAGCAAAACCTTTGATATGGTTCCACATAAAGAGCTGATAGATAAATTAGTGAAGATTGGACTTAATCCCTGGATAGTTCAATGGATTTGCAGCTGGCTGAAGCATAGACATCAGAGAGTTATTGTTAATGGCGAGTATTCTGAGCAGAATCAGGTTACAAGCGGTGTGCCACAAGGGTCTGTTCTGGGTCCTATTCTTTTTAATATGTTTGTGAGTGACATAGGGGAAGGTTTGGTAGGGAAAGTTTGCCTATTTGCCGATGACTCTAAAGTGTGCAATAGGGTTGATATTCCTGGAGGGGTCTGTAATATGGTAAATGATTTAGCTTTACTAGATAAATGGTCAAAGCAATGGAAACTGCAGTTTAATGTTTCCAAATGTAAAATAATGCACTTGGGGAAAAGGAATCCTCAATCTGAGTATTGTATTGGCAGTTCTGTGTTAGCAAATACTTCAAAAGAAAAGGATTTAGGGGTAATGATTTCTGACAGTCTCAAAATGGGTGAACAGTGCAGTCAGGCGGTAGGGAAAGCAAGTAGGATGCTTGGCTGCATAGCTAGAGGTATAACAAGCAGGAAGAGGGAGATTATGATCCCGCTATATAGAATGCTGGTGAGACCACATTTGGAATACTGTGTCCAGTTCTAGAGACCTCACCTACAAAAAGATATTGACAAAATTAAACGGGTCCAAAGACAGGCTACAAGAATGGTGGAAGGTCTTAAGCATAAAACGTATCAGGAAAGACTTCATGAACTCAATCTGTATAGTCTGGAGGACAGAAGGAAAAGGGGGGACATGATCGAAACATTTAAATATATTAAAGGGTTAAATAAGGTCCAGGAGGGAAGTGTTTTTAATAGGAAAGTGAACACAAGAACAAGGGGTCACAATCTGAAGTTAGTTGGGGGAAAGATCAAAAGCAACATGAGAAAATATTATTTTACTGAAAGAGTAGTAGATCCTTGGAACAAACTTCCAGCAGACGTGGTAGATAAATCCACAGTAACTGAATTTAAACATGCCTGGGATAAACATATATCCATCCTAAGATAAAATACAGAAAATAGTATAAGGGCAGACTAGATGGACCATGAGGTCTTTTTCTGCCGTCAGACTTCTATGTTTCTATGTTTCTATGTTTCTATGTTGGAGCTGAGCTAGAGAAGCAGCTCATGTGCCAGCAGATATGGCTCCACCTGCCATCTGTGGCACCCGTGCCATAGGTTCACCATCATGGATCTAGAGTACGTGCCTAGCTATCTTTCCATCCAGCTATCTGGCTCTGTTTTGCTTCAAATCTCGAACAAGATCAGGCAGGTGGTGCCACCTGTTGAAGGTGAAGTCACAGGTAATATAGGACATCGCTTTAATGTATAAAGAGCTGCTTCCAGGAGGATGGGATCTGGGAACCGGCCATCTAATACTATCCAGATGTTTACAGAAACATCGAAACATAGAAGATTGGCGGCAGAAAAAGACCTCATGGTCCATCTAGTCTGCCCTTATACTATTTCCTGTGTTTTATCATAGGATGGATATAGCACTGATGATGTTATCTTGTATGGTGATGAAACATGTTCAAGAAAACAACCAAGGTCAGAAAAGGACCCCACATATTCTCCTCCTCTTCCTCCTCCTCCTCTTTCTCAAACCCAACTCCCTTCCCAACTGATGACGTTACCTAATTGAAACATAGAAACATAGAAACGCAGAAGATTGACGGCAGAAAAAGACCTCACGGTCCATCTAGTCTGCCCTTATACTATTTTCTGTATTTTATCTTAGGATGGATATATGTTTATCCCAGGCATATTTAAATTCAGTTACTGTGGATTGACCAACCACGTCTGCTGGAAGTTTGTTCCAGGCATCTACTACTCTTTCAGTAAAATAATATTTTCTCACGTTGCTTTTGATCTTTCCCCCAACTAACCTCAGGTTGTGCCCCCTTGTTCTTGTGTTCACTTTCCTATTAAAAACACTTCCCTCCTGAACCTTAGAATAGAATAGAATAAAGAATTTTTATTGGCCAAGTGTGATTGGACACACAAGGAATTTGTCTTGGTGCATATGCTCTCAGCGTACATAAAATATACATTTGTCAAGAATCATATGTTACTACACTTAATGATTGTCATAGGGGTCAATAAGCAATGAAGAAGCAATATTAATAAAAATCTTAGGATATAAGCAACAAGTTACAGTCATACAGTCAACATGGGAGGAAATGGGTGATAGGAATGATGAGAAAAACTTTGACATATTTAAATGTTTCCATCATGTCCCCCCTTTCCCTTCTGTCCTCCAGACTATACAGACTGAGTTCATGAAGTCTTTCCTGATAGGTTTTATGCTCAAGACGTTCCACCATTTTTGTTGCCTGTTCGTTTATGAATGTTTCTGCATGACATATATGTGTAACTGGTGATGTAGATTAAACAGAAGGAACTGTACTCTCAAATCCTCCAAAATATATCTCTTGACTAGACAGACAGAACTACTGGCTCTCTCAATATAAACCAACTATGATTTTTCATCCTCGGAGCCAAATGGAATATAGATTCTCCAGCCAAACAACTGCAGACATCATGAAGTCTTTGGATTTTCCAGACGTGAAATAAATATCTGGAATATAACCATCAACATGTTCTTTTTTAGTCAAATTCTTGTTGCATTTTAGTTGTTTAGTTAGTAAAATTCTTGCTGCATTTAGTTGTTCAAATATCTCTTCCCACCGGCGAAAACTTGCAGATAGTACTGTGTTCCAGAAATACAAAACAAGAATCTTGGCAAAGATGTGACTTATCCATGGTTTAAGGTAGATTTATTTTTAAAAAATATATTTATTAGTTATTTACATTAAGAAAAAAAGATATAAATACCACAAAACAGACATAAACAACAAAACAAACAAACAAAACAGGACCTATAGAGACATATGGATGTCTTTCATAGTTGCAATTGTATATCAAATCTTATAAACACTCAACGATTAACGCATTTGTCAATCTGTCCGTTGGTAGAATTATTATTGCTCCGGCAACTATGCAAGTGGTCCTTGTTTTATGACAGTTTGCTTAGTGATGGTTCAAAGTTGTAACGGCACTGAAAAAAAAACGATTTATGACCCATTTTTCACACTTGCAACATCCTGGTGAACACAGATCGTGCAGAATGCGGCCGCGAGAGCTATCGTGGGGCTTCCTAGATTCGCCCACGTTTCTACAACACTCCGTGGCTTGCACTGGCTGCCGATCGGTTTCCGATCACAATTCAAAATGTTGGTAATGACCTTTAAAGCCCTTCATGGCATTGGACCAGAATACCTCCGGAACTGCCTTCTACCGCACGAATCCCAGCGGCCGATAAGGTCCCACAGAGTGGGCCTTCTCCGGGTCCCGTCGACCAAACAATGTTGCTTGGCGGGCCCCAGGGGAAGAGCCTTCTCTGTGGCAGCCCCGGCCATCTGGAATCAACTCCTCCCGGAGATTAGAACGGCCCCCAGCCTTCTTGTCTTTCGCAAGTTACTCAAGACCCACCTATATCGCCAGGCAAGGAGGAACTAAGACATCTCCCCCAGGCTTTCTTATATTTTATGTTTGGTATGTATGGTTTTTAATTGTATGGTTTTTAATTGTTGGGGGGGTTTTATGTAATTTTATTATTAGATTTATTATTATTTTATTATTAGATTTATTATTATTATTATAATTTTATTATTAGATTTGTTTCATTATTATACTATTTTTTATTGCTGTTGTGAGCCACCTCGAGTCTTCGGAGAGGGGCGGCCTACAAATCTAATAAATAATAATAATAATAATAATAATAATAATAATAATAATAATTTGAGAGGCTGTCACAAAGAGGAGGGGGTCGATTTATATTTTCAAAAGCACCTGAAGGCAGGACAAAGAAGCAATGGATGGAAACTAACCAAAGAGAGAAGCTGCCTGGGATTAAGGAGAAACTTCCTAACGGTGAGGACAATTAACCAGTGGAACAGCTTGCCACCAGACTATTGTGGGTGCTTCATTACTGGAGGTTTTATAGAAGAGACTGGACAGTCACTTGTCTGGCATGGCATAGGGCAATTCAGGTGACCTGTTGGTGATGTAATTTTGGCGTTACGAATCTGCTTCTGTCTGTGCTGGTTCGTGAATTTCCTGAATTTTTGGCTGATTTTCCTGTGTTGGGATAGGTGGTCCTCATTCTGTGCTTTGAAAAAAGGGTCTCCCGCTTGTCCCTCCCCCTTATTTCTTTGCCCGAAGCTCCTCAGTTGCATTTCGCGGTATATAGATCTTCTGATCATGCACAGAAGTGAAATCACACAAGGGGATGCGCACTTTCATCCATCCAGTAGAAGAAAGTTGTCTTATCAAGATTTTTTACATAGTTTTCAGGATAGTACTGTATCTGTTCATTTGTTTGGCACAATCATAAGCATAAATCATAAGGCCCATGGTATAGAGTGGCATAGGAGGAGGAGGAGGAGGAGGAGGAGGAGGAGGAGGAGGAAGAGGAGGAGGAAGAGGAGGTGGTCAAGATCTGTGGGGCCCTTGGTGTACTCAAAGCTTGGTTGTTGACGTTTGGAAGTTTGGAAGGGTCTGTTCTGGGTCCTACTCTTTTTAATATGTTTCTGAGTGACATAGGGGAAGGTTTGTTGGGAAGATTTGCCTATTTGCTGATGATTCTAAAGTGTGCAATAAGGTTGATATTCCTGGAGGCATCTGTAATATGGTAAATGATTTAGCTTTACCAGATAAGTAGTCAAAGCAATGGAAACTGTAGTTTAATGTTTCCAAATATAAAATAATGCACTTGGGAAAAAGGAATCCTCAATCTGAATATTGTATTGGCAGTTCTGTGCTAGCAAAAACTTCAGAAGAGAAGGATTTAGGGGTAGTGATTTCTGACAGTCTCAAAATGGGTAAAAAGCGTGGTCAGGTGGTAGGGAAAGCAAGTAGGATGCTTGGCTGCCTAGCTAGAGGTATAACAAGCAGGAAGAGGGAGATTATGATCCCGCTATATAGAGTGCTGGTTTGGAATAATACTGTGTCCAGTTCTGGAGACCTCACCTACAAAAAGATATGGATGAAATTGAACGGGTGCAAAGACAGGCTACAAAAATGGTGGAAGGTCTTAAGCATAAAACGTATCAGGAAAGACTGAATGGACTCGATCTGTAGAGTCTGGAGGACAGAAAGGAAAGGGGGAGCATGATCGAAACATTTAAATATGTTAAAGGGCTAAATAATGTTCAAGATGGAAGTGTTTTTAATAGGAAAGTGAACACAAGAACAAGGGGGCACAATCTGAGGTTAGTTGGGGGAAAGATCAGAAGCAACGTGAGAAAATATTATTTTACTGAAAGAGTAGTAGATGCCTGGAACAAACTTCCAGCAGACGTGGTTGGTCAATCCACAGTAACTGAATTTAAATATGCCTGGGATAAACATAGATACATCCTAAGATAAAATACAGGAAATAGTATAAGGGCAGACTAGATGGACCATGAGGTCTTTTACTGCCGTCAATCTTCTATGTTTCTATGTTTTAATTAGGTCATCAGTTGGGGAGGGAGTTGGGTTTGAGAAAGAGGAGGAAGAGGAAGAGGAGGAGAATATGTGGGATCCTTTTCTGAGCTTGGTTGTTTTCTTGAGCATGTTTCATCACCATACAAGATAACATCATCAGTGCTAGAAGGAACGGGATTTACTTTCTCTTTCGATACTAATGGCTTATCTTATCGGTGTTCTTGATAGTTCCTTGATTAAGCTGTGTATTGTTTTATTGTCTACTGATAGTAGTTCTTTGATTGGGGTATTGTTTACTTCTTGATTGTTGATCTAGTGTTATTTGTGTTAACCTCTGTTCATCTGGATGTGGATTGCAGGTGAGGAGTGTTTTGGTTTCTTCATTTCCTGTTTGACTGTGTCTTTTGAATGGCGTGTAAATGTTATTTACCTCTATGTGTCTGTTGATGGCCGATTTGTATGCATTGCAGGCTTTCTGAAACTCTCTAGCGCTTTTACACTTGGCTTGGTCTAGATACTCCCAGTCTCTGTAATTTGTAGTTCATGACTTCGGGTATTACTTACTACTTAACTCAACTCAGACAAACGATCAAACAGTAAACAAATTTAATTAGCTAAATTTATTGGATTTTAGATATCTGTACTGTATATTATTTATTCATTCATTCATTCATTTATTTATTTAGTCCAATACACAATGAGGGTTTTAGTGGGTATATATCTATATACACATAGTAAAATACATGATGAAGGTTATAGAGGAGATACTCATAGTAAAATATATCTAAGAAATAATAGAAAAGAAGATATAGTAATAGAACATATCAATGAAAGAATAGAGGAAGAGATATAGGAATAGAAGAAAGGTATAGGAGATATAGGAGAGCAATAGGACAGGGGACGGAAGGCACTCTAGTGCACTTGTACTTGCCCCTTACTGACCTCTTAGGAATCTGGATAGGTCAACTGTAGATAATCTAAGGGTAAAGTGTTTGGGGATGACACTACGGAGTCCGGTAGTGAGTTCCACGCTTCGACAACTTGGTTACTGAAGTCATATATTTTACAGTCAAGTTTGGAGCAGTTAATATTAAGCTTGAATCTATTGTGTGCTCTTGTGTTGTTGTGGTTGAAGCTGAAGTAGTCGCCGACAGGCAGGACGTTGCAGCATATGATCATGTAGGCAATACTTAGATCTTGTTTAAGGCGTCTTAGTTCTATTGTGTTTCTTGATATGTTGTAAGCCGCCCCGAGTCCTCAGAGAGGGGCAACATATAAACCTAACAAATAAATGGATAAATAATAAATAAATAAACACTCCTACCAACCACAAATGATCCCAAAAATTCCCATTGCTAAGGAAGACCATTGCCAAGTGACTTTTGTGCCATTTACAACCTTTCTTGCAACAGTGGTTAAGTAAATCACTGCAGTTGTTCAGTAACACAGTTCTTAAGTGAATTTGGTTTTGCCATTGACTTGGCTTGGGAAATAGCATTTCCCAAACGCCATCGCTCTGCTAAACAAATAATTCCCTCAACAATGTCAAACTATTTACTACTGTTACTGCTAGTTTTTTCTCATCATTCCTATCAGCCATCTCTTCCCACTTAGGACTGTATGACTGTAACTTGTTGCTTGCATCCTTAAGATTTTTATTACTATTGATTGTTTCCTCATTGCTTATTTGACCCCTATGACAATCATTAAGGGTTGGACCTCATGATTCTTGACCAATGTATCTTTTATTTCATGTACACTGAGAGCATCTGCACCAAAGACAAATTTCTTGTGTGTCCAATCAAACAATAAAGAATTCTATTCTATTCTATTCCTATTCTATTCTACTGTATTCTACACTAATCTATATTCCAATATTCTATTCTGTTCTATTCTGTTCTATTCTACACTAATCTATCTTCCAATATTCTGTTCTATTCTATTCTATTCTGTTCTATTCTATTCTACACTAATCTATCTTCCAATATTCTGTTCTATTCTATTCTACTGTATTATACACTAATCTATATTCCAATATTCCGTTCTATCCTATCCTATCCTATCCTATCCTATCCTATTCTACTCTACTCTACTCTATTCTACTGTATTCTACACTAATCTATATTCCAATATTCTATTCTGTTCTATTCTATTCTACACTAATCTATCTTCCAATATTCTGTTCTATTCTATTCTATTCTACTGTATTATACACTAATCTATATTCCAATATTCCGTTCTATTCTATTCTATTCTACTCTACTCTACTCTATTCTACTGTATTCTACACTAATCTATATTCCAATGTTCTATTCTATTCTATTCTACTGTATTATACAGTAATCTATATTCCAATATTCCATTTTATCCTATCCTATCCTATTCTATTCTATTCTACTGCATTATACACTAATCTATATTCCAATATTCCGTTCTATTCTATTCTACTCTACTCTACTCTACTCTACTCTACTCTACTCTATTCTACTGTATTCTACACTAATCTATATTCCAATATTCCATTCTATTCTATTCTATTCTATTCTATTCTTTGAAGTACAGTACAAGACGCACCGGAGTATAAGACACAGTTCAACCCTGAGCTACAAATATTCCCTTTCATTGGTATTACCTGAACATTTTTTTCATATCGCTCACTTCACTCTTCATTCTTATCACCTCTAGGAAAACATATTGGATGACTCAGAGTCAAGGAATGGTATGCAAAAAAAAAAAAGCCTGTAGGTGTTGAAATTTGTGATATCTCAAGATTGAAAAAGAGGCGCAGTTGAAATTGCCTTTTTCCCCAGTCTTTACGAAATATAAAAAGGTTTCAAATCAGCCCCGATTTTGTTTTTCGAGCTCGGCTGACAGATATAGCCGCTTAGTCACTCAAAAACAGGATGACTTGGCTTTCCAGGTTGAGCCTTTTTCGGTTCCCGGAGACGGAATTGGGAGCACCGTAGGTCTCTAGCCGCTGGGAATTGGTGAAGCTTTTGACAAACGCAGGGTGCTTTTAAAACGATAGGTGGATTTTTCACTTGTGTCAAAGACCGCCCATTGTAGCGCTGCCAGGATGAAAGAAGCAGGAGGAAATTTGATCGGTCTGTAATCTCCTTAGTGCAGGGAAGTCACCGGCTGACGGCTACTTTGGTACGAGAATGGCCCCTCTACTTACGAACTTCATTTGGTCCGTGACCAGGTTCTTAAGTAGAAAAGTTTGTAAGAAGAAGCAATTTTTTCCATAGGAATTCATGTAAAAGCAAATAATGTGTGCGATTGGGGAAACTTCAGGGAGGGTGGAGGCCCTGTTTCCTTCCAGGAGATTCCTTGAGAGGCCCCACGGAGGCTTTACCCCAGCTTTTCCGGCCCTGTTTCCTCCCAGGAGATTCCTAGAGAGGCCCCATGGAGGCTTCACCCCACCTATTCTGGTCCTGTTTCGTCCCAGGAGATTGCTATAGAGGCCCCACGGAGGCTTCACCCCACCTTTTCTGGTCCTGTTTCCTCCCAGGAGATTCCTAGAGAGGCCCCACGGAGGCTTCACCCCACCTTTTATGGTCCTGTTTCCTCCCAGTAGATTCCTAGAGAGGCCCCATGGAGGCTTCTCCCTGCCTTTTCCGGTCCTGTTTCCTCCCAGGAGATTCCTAGAGAGGCCCCATCGAGGCTTCTCCCTGCCTTTTCCGGCCCTGTTTCCTCCCAGGAGATTCCTAGAGAGGCCCCACGGAGGCTTCTCCTTGCCTTTTCCGGCCCTGTTTCCTCCCAGGAGATTCCTAGAGAGGCCCCACAGAGGATTCTCCCTGCCTTGTCTGGCCCTATTTCCTCCCAGGAGATTCCTAGAGAGGCCCCACAGAGGCTTCTCCCTGCCTTTCCCAGTTACAGTTTTGGAGGCTCGGCTTTGTAAGTAGAAAATGTTTCTTGAGAAGAGGCAAAAAAATCTCGAACACCCGGTTCTTATCTAGAAAAGTTCGTAAGTAGAGGAGTTCGTAGGTAGAGGTACCACTGTATTTCTACACAAGAAAACGTTTATTTTATTTTTTAAAGAAGATGGCGCACTTGGCATTTTCTGGTCCTGTTCGAAAACATCCGGTCTGATAGGCAGGAATTCTTTTATCTCGAAAATAATGCTTTCCAGGGAAACGCTTGTCATCTCTCTTTTCGGCGGTTGACGGAAACCAGAAATCCAATATCATAAGTGCGATGGAAATGAGAATGGGTGGGATGGGAATATTAATGGGGTTTTGACAAAGAAGTGGGCCCTTTGGGGCCGAGAATAAAGCTGGTTGACATCGCCTGCAATCCTAGAAACATAGAAGATTGACGGCAGAAAAAGACCTCATGGTCCATCTAGTCTGCCCTTATACTATTTTCTGTATTTTATCTTACGATGGATCTATGTTTATCCCAGGCATGTTTAAATTCAGTTAGTGTGAATTCACCAACTACGTTTGCTGGAAGATTGTTCCAAGGATCTACTACTCTTTCAGTCAAGTAAAATTTCCTCCCGTTGCTTCTGATCTTTCCCCCAACTAACCTCAGATGGTGCCCCCTTGATCCTGTGCTCCTGACAGCAAAAATTGCACGGTTGAGTTATTCACACAAATGTATACAGCCGCCCAGGCTGCTACGGGTTCTGCAAGGTCTGCGCAAACCAGTAGAAGCAGCCGCTGGTGATTCGGAGAACCCGTAGCGGCAGCAGTTTGAGGCTCCGCCCACCTACTCAAATGTCGCCATTTTCATGCTTTTAACCCTCTCTGCTCACACAAAGCCTTCTGCGCATGCAGAAAGGGTGAAAAAGTCCATGCAATGGAGCTCACACTTCCAAACCAGTAGCTCCCTCAACGGCTGCCTTGCTTAGTGTTGTGGTTAGCTCTGGCCCACCTTTTCTGGCCCTGTTTCCTCCCAGGAGATTCCTAGAGAGGCCCCACAGAGGCTTCTCCCCACCTTTTCCGGCCCTGTTTCCTCTCGGGAGATTCCTAGAGAGGCCCCACGGAGGCTTCTCCCCACCTTTTCTGGCCCTGTTTCCTCCCAGGAGATTCCTAGAGAGGCCCCACGGAGGCTTCTCCCTACCTTTTCCGGCCCTGTTTCCTCCAAGGTGATTCCTATAGAGGTCCCACGGAGGCTTCTCTCCTCCTTTTCCGGCCCTGTTTCCTCCCAAGAGATTCCTAGAGAGGCTCCACGGAGGCTTCTCCCGCCCTTTCTCAGTTACAGTTTTGGAGGCCCGGGTTTGTAAGCAGAAGTGAGCGCAGCAAAGCCCCCAGCTTGCCGCCCCCTTGCCCCTGCGGGTTCTGGGATTAAGTAAAACCAGGAATGGAGAAGGGAGTGGGAGGAAGGAAGGAAGGAAGGAGGGAGGGAGGGAGGGAGGGAAGGAAAGGAAAGGAAGGAAGGAAGGAGGGAGGGAGGGAAGGAAGGAAGGAAGATAGGAAGGAAGGAAGGAAGGAAGGAAGGAAGGAAGGCAGGCAGGCAGGAAGGAAGGAAGGAAGGAAGGAAGGAAGGAAGGAAGGAAGGAAGGAAGGGAGCGTCTTTACTTTGTGGAAATTTGACTTTTGCGGGCGGTTTTGGAATGTATCCCCCGCGAAAGTCAAGGGACCACTGTACCACTGTACTTTTATCATGGGTAGATCTTCTTTCTCTCCACAATTAGGCTGTTTTTCTGACGGTGGATGCATCGCTGCAGCATAATGGAGACATAAAACTGCCCCGAGTCTTATTAATAGTACATAGCACCCATAACAGCACTTCGGAGTGTGGTGTGCGCAGCATTCCTTCTTTCGGCATTACCTAAGTGTAATGTTTAGAAAAACCCTGTAAGATGAGTCAGTAGTATTATAATCTGGTGCTGCTGTTTAACGGAAATCAAGCCGGAGAGATTGACTTGCCTTCAGGCCACCGGTGAATTTATAGCAGCGAGGAAATTTAGAAAGGAGACGTTTTGGATGCATGGTTACGTCGTCTCTTGGCAGCTATGATTCACCAAGGCAAAAGTAGGCTAAGGCCTGTTGAAGGTCACGTATGAGCTCTTGGAAACGTGGAAACATAGAAGACTGACGGCAGAAAAAGACCTCCTGGTCCATCTAGTCTGCCCTTATACTATTAGGATGGATATACTGTATGTTTATCCCAGGCATGTTTAAATTCAGTTCCTCTGGATTTACCAACCACGTCTGCTGGAAGTTTGTTCCAAGCATCTACTACTCTTTCAGTAAAATACTATTTTCTCACATTGCTTCTGATCTTTCCCCCAACTAACCTCAGATTGTGCCCCCTTGTTCTTGTGTTCACTTTCCTATTGAAAACACTTCCCTCCTGAACCTTATATAACCATGTCCAGTCAACGAAGCAGTGGAAGTGATGTGCCGGTGCCTGGAGGCTGCTGGGGCCTGGATGGGTATCAACAAACTCAAACTCAGTCCAGACAAGACGGAATGGCTATGGGTCTTGCCTCCCAAGGACAATTCTATCTGTCCATCCATTACCCTGAGGGGGAATTATTGACCCCCTCAGAGAGGGTCCGCAACTTGGGCGTCCTCCTCGATCCACAGCTCACATTAGAGAAACATCTTTCAGCTGTGGCGAGGGGGGCGTTTGCCCAGGTTCGCCTGGTGCGCCAGTTGCGGCCCTATTTGGACCGGGAGTCATTGCTCACAGTCACTCATGCCCTCATCACCTCGAGGCTCGACTACTGCAACGCTCTCTACATGGGGCTACCTTTGTGCAGAATGCAGCTGCGAGAGCAATTATGGGCTTCTCTAAGTATGCCCATATCACTCCAACACTCCGCAGTCTGCATTGGTTACCGATCAGTTTCCGGTCACAATTCAAAGTGTTGGTTATGACCTATAAAGCCCTTCATGGCACCGGACCAGAATATCTCCGGGACCACCTTCTGCCGCATGAATCCCAGTGAACGGTTCGGTCCCACAGAGTTGGCCTTCTCCGGGTCCCGTCGACTAAACAATGTCGTCTGGCGGGATGCAGGAGAAGAGCCTTCTCTGTGGCGGCTCCGACCCTCTGGAACCAACTCCCCCCTGAGATTAGGATTGCCCCCTCCCTCCTTGCCTTTCGCAAACTCCTTAAAACCCACCTCTGCCGTCAGGCATGGGGGAACTGAAACATCTCCCCCTTGCCCATGTTGTTTTGGTGTTAGATTGATTGTATGCGTGTTTTTTAATATTCTGGGGTTGTTTTTTATGAATTTTTTAGCTTAACATTGTAATTGGATTGGTGGGTATTGGATTTGTTATTATGTATTGTTTTTACTTTTTTGTGAGCCGCCCCGAGTTTGCGGAGAGGGGCGGCATATAAATCCAATACTGTAAATCTAATCTAAATCTAATCTAACCCTCATTCCAAATAAATTTTTAAGAATTTTTAATCAAAGAATTTTTAATTCCAAAATGAAAACATTACACGCTATCGTGCGGTAGACAGAGAGACGGGTTTTAAACAACAACAGAATCATTGGTAGCCCAACGTGGGATCTGAGAAAGTAAGGGATGGAAACGATTAGTAACAACCTAGAACTGAGGAGAAATTTCCTGGCTGTGAGGAAAAAAATGATCCGCGGAACAACTGGCCACCAGACGTGGTGGGTACTTCAACAGTGGGGGGTTTTAGGAAGAGATTGGAGAACCCTTTGTGTGAAATGGTACAGGCAGTCCTTGACATATCATTTAGGGAACGTTCGACATTACAAGAGCATATAAAAAAATTGACATGAACGTTTTTTATACTCGCGACCATTGACGTAGTCACGTGATCAAAATTAGGACGCTTGGGAACTCAATCACATTGATGATGGTTACTACTACGTTCCTCTCAGAGCGCTTTGAAGTCCACAAGTCTTAAACTTGCCAAGTTTGAAGACCCTTGCACAACTAACCCCTAACCCACGGGTCTTCAAACTTGGCAGCTTTAAGATTAGTGGACTTCAACTCCCAGAATTCCTCCTCCGGTCATGCTAACTGGGGTAATTAGAAGGCAAAATGGCCCATCTTTTTTTGCAAAAACAGGACATGCATAGGGTTTGGCAATCCTGAAGCACTTCTAGGGGGTCGGTAAAGGCAAAAATGCCCCATTTTCATCTTTTTTTGGGTAAAAAATGGCCTGTTTTCACCTGCCTTTTTTGTCTAAATATGTAAATAGATATATTACTCTTGGGTCAAGTGGACTATATAAGCAACACCCCCGATTTGGTGGTGGGGAATGTGTGTGTGTCTGGGTGGTGGGCACATTTCACTATGTACTGTTTTATGTTGTGTGTATTAAACTTGTTAAAAATTAATAAAAATAATTTATAAAAAAATAAATAAAATAAAAAGGGGGTGTTTTTGTCTTTCCCCACCCCCTAGGAGCGTTTGCAAAGCCTCTGCGTACCCTATTTTTTGTGAAAAACGGGCCCATTTTTTACAAAAATGGAACACAGAGGCGGCACTTTGGGAGGCCAAAAATGGCTCTTTTCGGTATATAAGACGCGCCAAAATTTCCACCTTCTTTTCGGGGCCAAAAAAGTGCGTCTTATACTAAGTCAAGGAGTCGATACCCAGGAAAGAGAAGATGTTCAGTTATCCCCACGCATTCTTAAGCAAGGCCTGATGCTTTGTAGAATGGGGCAGATGTGCCAAGTCTCGTTGCTGCTAAGAGAAACTAATGCACTTGACACCAAGGGCGTCTCATCTTTAGCTAGTGTGTGAACAGTCAAACCAGATGACAAATGCAGTTCTGTTTAGTTAAGCGTAAAATGATGTATGTTGAAACCCTGCTGAGTTCGTCAGCTGTCTGGAGCCACCCAGTGAAGGGTCGACGAGGTGGGATTGCTTCCGAAGATGTCAAATCAACGTGCGGGACCTATGAGAAAGGCCAAAATCCTGTACAGTGGTACCTCTACTTATGAACTTAATTCGTTCCGTGACCCGGTGATCAACTGACTAGGAGCTGACAAACTTGCAGAACTCCATCTGTATAGTCTGGAGGACAGAAGGAAAAGGGGGGGCAGGATCGAAACATTTAAATATGTCAAAGGGTTAAATAAGGTTCAGGAGGGAAGTGTTTTTAATAGGAAAGTGAACGCAAGAACAGGGGGGCACAATCTGAAGTTAGTTGGGGGAAAGATCAAAAGCAACGTGAGAAAATATTATTTCACTGAAAGAGTAGTAGATCCTTGGAACAAACTTCCAGCAGACGTGGTTGGTAAATCCACAGTAACTGAATTTAAACATGCCTTGGATATACATATATCCATCCGAAGATAAAAATACAGGAAATAGTATAAGGGCAGACTAGATGGATCATGAGGTCTTTATCTGCCGTCAGTCTTCTATGTTTCTATGTTTCTATGATGTCTTATTGAGAAACCTGATTCAGCCATGAGTCATCTCGCCGTGATCTGTCAGTTGCCACCGAAAGAATTTGTCCAGATTTACTGCAGCAGTTTGGTGTCAGACAGAATTTGCAGATCAGGTATAGAGTGATACCTCTACTTAGGGACTTAATTCGTTCCGTGACCAGGTTCTTAAGTAGAAAAGTTTGTAAGAAGAAGCAATTTTTCCCATAGGAATCAACGCAAAAGCAAATACTTGCGTGCGATTGGGGAAACCACAGGGAGGGTAGAAGCCCTGTTTCCTCCCAGGAGATTCCTAGAGAGACCCCACGGAGGCTTCTCCCCACCTTTTCCGGTCCTGTTTTCCCCCAGGAGATTCCTAGAGAGACCCCAAAGAGGCTTATCCCCGCCTTTTCTGGCCCTGTTTTCCCCCAGGAGATTCCTAGAGAGGCCCCACGGAGGCTTATCCCTGCCTTTTCCAGCCCTGTTTCATCCCAGGAGATTCAGCAGCCAATTAGGTCCCACAGAGTTGGCCTTCTCTGGGTCCCGTCGACTAAACAATGCCGTCTGGTGGAACCCAGGGGAAGAGCCTTCTCTGTGGCGGCCCCGGCCCTCTGGAATCAACTCCCTTTGGAGATTCGAACTGCCCCCACCCTCCTTGCCTTCCACAATCTATGTCGCCAGGCATTGGGTAATTGATGTATCTCTTTTGGCTTGTAAGATTTATGTGTGGTTGTGACTGGATAGTATTGACTGTTTTTAAATGATAATGGGTTTTTAGCTTTAGTTTTAATTATTGGATTTGTATTACATTGTTTATTGTTGTTGTGAGCCGCCCCGAGTCTTCGGAGAAGGGCAGCATACAAATATAATAAATTATTATTATTATTATTATTATTATTATTATTATTATTATTATTATTATTATATTCCACTGCATCTTATACTCCAGAAAATACAGTGTTTACATTTCGCTGATCCCATTTCCCATTGTAACCTTGTGGCATCTCCTCAGAATCACAGCAGAAAAATGTATTTTGCTTTCATTCCACTGAAGGAATCCCGCTTCGGTTTTGATGTTTGCTTCCCGCCTAATGAATAGCCCCGTTAAGAGAATTTACGGGTGGAAACGGGCTTTGTTTAGGATGATTGTGTTTCATGGCTGACTTATAACCGAGAAGTACGTTTTCCTCGGAGGATTCAAAATGGAGCTGATGGAGCGAAATGTACTTTCTGTTTACCTCAGCCGATAGGTTTGTTGTTTTGGCTAAGTCACGTTCCCGAAGACAGCCGGGCACAATTACGTGCCTCGGGTTTTTCTTCTTCCCGCCTCACCTTAGAGTCGAAGCGATGATAACCTTAAGTAAGCTTTACGGAACTGGCACCAGATTTTCTAACGGCCATCCTGACATCATCTTCCTCTGAATATTTCATGAGGGGGTTTTCTAAGTCGGTCTGTTTCCCTCAGACCGTGTAAGGTTTCGGGTCGGAGAGATTCATTTGTCAACAGTGTAGAACAAGACACTTATTATAAGCCAGACTCGGCGAGTTGTACCCTTGGGTCATATTTGACTCTCTCAGGGTTATTGCCTACTCTTTCTTTCCTCCTAGTTGTCAGGTCCAGAGGCGAAACATCTGTCAGATAGGTGGCCCCAAGCAGGTTGTTCTCACCTGCATCTCCAAATGGCCAGGATGCTGAGCCAAGGTCATAAGACAAAGAGATTTCTAATTATGACAAGGAAGAAAACTTGCTGGGGGTCTTTAATGAAATTTCCTTTGCTTTAACATCCAGACCTTGACTAGGCCTGTGTTAGAACAAATGTTGAATTTGACTAGAACAAGTTGAAACTACAGTGGTACCTCTACTTATGAACTTAATTCGTTCTGTGACCAGGTTCTTAAGTAGAAAAGTTTGTAAGAAGAAGCAATTTTTCCCATAGGAATCCATGTAAAAGCAAATAATGTGTACGATTGGGGAAACCACAGGGAGGGTGGAGGCCCTGTTTCCTCCCAGGAGATTCCTAGAGAGGTCCCACGGAGGCTTCTTGCCGCCTTTTCTGGCCCTGTTTCCTCCCAGGAGATTCCTAGAGAGGCCCCATGGAGGCTTCTCGCTGCCTTTTCTGGCCCTGTTTCCTCCCAGGAGGTTCCTAGAGAGGCCCCATGGAGGCTTCTCCCCGCCTTTTCCAGCCCTGTTTCCTCCCAGGAGATTCCTAGAGAGGCCCCACGGAGGCTTCTCCCCACCTTTTCCGGCCCTGTTTCCTCCCAGGAGAATCCTAGAGAGTCCCAATGGAGGCTTCTCTCCGCCTTTTCCGGCCCTGTTTCCTCCCAGGAGATTCCTAGAGAGGCCCCATTGAGGCTTCTCCCTGCCTTTTCTGGCCCTTTTTCCTCCCAGGAGATTCCTAGGGAGACCCCACAGAGGCTTCTCCCTGCCTTTTCCGGCCCTTTTTCCTCCCAGGAGATTCCTAGGGAGACCCCACAGAGGCTTCTCCCTGCCTTTTCTGGCCCTGTTTCCTCCAGGAGATTCCTAGAGAGGCTCCACGGACGCTTCTCCCTGCCTTTTCCGGTTACAATTTTGGAGGCTCGGGGTTGTAATTGGAAAATGGTTCTTCAGAAGAGGCAAAGAAATCTTGAACACCTGGTTCTTCTCTAGAAAAGTTCATAAGTAGAGGCATTCTTGGTAGAAGTATAGAGAAACACAAGTTCTCCTTGGCATACGGCCAGGTGGAGGTTCCTGCTTACTGGTGCGGTTGCACGCACAGCTACAAGTGACCACCGGCGTGCAGGTGGGTCTGGTGCACAGGTGTGTGCGCCAGAGTGAGATTTGGCTTCTGCGCATGCGCGGGAAGCAAATTTTGTGAAAAGACACAGGGGCACGTGAGATTTCGGTGACTATTTTGCTTCCGCGCATGCACTCGCTGGCTGGGGAATTCTGGGAGTTGAAGTCCAGATATCTTCAAGTTGCCAAGGTTGGGAAACACTGCTCTAGACCGACCAAACCCAAATCCTGCAACCGTTCTTCAGCCCGCAGGCCTCTTAGTTGCTCTTCTTTGCACAAATCTTTGCGTGAAATGTACAGAGTTGCAAACCTGGAGAATTCGGGGAGTTGAATTCCACCCCTCTTAAACTTGTTATGGTTAAAGACATGTCATACTGTATTGTGGGAGTAGTTGAGAGCAGCATTAAGAACATAGCCAGACCCGGGTTGTGTTGCATTTGTATCAAAAGTAAGTAAGCCAGCTGTCTGTTTGGGGAACATGTTTGCCAATATTTACAAAGCCACTTGGTGAGGTTATACACACATTAGTAAAACCTGCCATGTCATCCCGAAACGTGCCCCAATATTTAATGTGGCACTTTAAAAAGTCTCGGGGAAAAACCTCTCGAAACACACACACACCCTTCTCTGCTTGCCATTCATTCTTTAAATATTTATATCATTTCTAACCCACTGTTTGCCTACTATTAATAGGGGAAGCTAATTCTACCGTTGTATTGGCGGACCAAAGGTATGCAGCCGTTGTATTGCAGCAGTTCTAGGACAAAGAGCAAATATCTTGACCAGCCCTTCTTCTAAATCTTGTGCAGACACTCTATAGAAACATAGAAACATGTAAGATTGACGGCAGAGAAAGACCTTGTGATCCATCTAGGTCTGCCCTTATGCTATTTCCTGGAGTTGGAAGAGGTAGAGGTAGAGGAGGAGGAGGAGGAAGAGGAAGAGGAGGAGGAGGAGGAAGAGGAGGAGGAGGGGGAGGGGGAGGAGGGGGGGAGGAGGAGGGGGAGGGGGAGGAGGGGGGGAGGAGGAGGGGGAGGGGGAGGGGGAGGACGAGGGGGAGGAGGCCAATGACTGTGGGCTTTGGAGAATATGATGTTTACACTATACTCTAACCAAATATATAAGCCAATTTTAGCTCAAGGTTATGCCCTATTTCAGATAGCATTCTGGAGAAGAAAACTGTAGGATATTTTTCTAAGAAAGCAAAGCTGAAATGAGAAATGCAATAACAGAGTAGGAAGGGACCTTGGAGGTCTTCTAGTCCAACCCTTTACTTAGGCAATAAACCCTCTTCCTTTTCAGACAAATGGTGATACAATATCTTATTTGAAACTTCCAGTGTTGGAGCATTCACAACTTCTGGAGGTAGGTTCTTAATTATTCTCACTGTCAGGAAATTTCTCCTTAGTTCTCGGTTGCTTCTCTCCTTGTTTAGTTTCCACCCATTGCTTCTTGTCCTGCCCTCAGATGCTTTGGAGAATAGGTTGACTCCTTCTTCTTTGTGGCAACCCCTGAGATACTGGAATACTGCTCTCATGTCTCTCCTGGTCCTTCTTTTCATTAAACTAGCCATGCCCAGTTCCTGCAACCGTTCTTCATAAGTTTTAGCCTCCAGTCCCCTAATCATCTTTGTTGCTCTTCTCTGCACTGTTTTCTAGAGTCTCAACATCCTTTTTATTTCGTGGCAACCAAAACTTAATTCAGTATTCCAAATGTGGCCTTATAAAGTGGTATGAACACTTCAGGTAGAATAGAATAGAATAGAATTTTTATTGGCCAAGTGTGATTGGACACACAAGGAATTTGTCTTGGTTCAGATGCTCTCAGCGTCCATAAAATAAGATATACATTTGTCAAGAATCATGTGGTACGACACTTAATGATTGTCATAAGGGTCAAATAAGCACTGAAGAAGCAACATTAATAAAAATCTTAGGATATAAGCAACAAGTTACAGTCATACAGTCAACATGGGAGGAAATTGGGTGATAGGAATGATGAGAAAAACTAGTAGAATAGAAGTGCAGATTTAGTAGAAAGTCTGACAGTGTTGAGGGAATTATTTGTTTAGTAGAGTGATGGCGTTCGGAAAAAAACTGTTCTTGTGTCTAGTTGTCTTGGTGTGCAGTGCTCTGTAGCGACGTTTTGAGGGTAGGAGTTGAAACAGTTTGTGTCCAGGATGTGAGGGGTCAGTAAATATTTTCCCCGCCCTCTTTTTGACTCGTGCAATATACAGGTCCTCAATGGAAGGCAGGTTGGCAGCCATTGTTTTTTCTGCAGGTGATCTTGATTCTATAGGGATAAATATTATTTATTTATTTATTTGAATTATATGCCGCCCAACTCCCTAAGGATGCTGGGCAGATAGATAGACATTGGCGCTTTTAACCACTGAATAATTTAGTGTCATTCTAAATAGGTCAGCAAAATAGCTAATGCTTCTTTTCCCTTTTTTTTATCCTTCTGGATTTGGTGCTGCTCCATCCTTCAGCAAACATTATTCAGCCTGAAAGCTAATTTAAAGCTACATCTGTTAGAATCACACTTGAATATATATTTCCCTTTTTTAAAAAAAGCAGTTCCGAGTTATCTTGTTATCTTCATTGGGAAAACACTTCATTTTTCTTTCAAAAAAGAAAAAAAAAAGAAAAAAGCATGTCAGAGTTAAAATACCAGAATGTTTCATAACTGAACAAAATTAACACTTATTTTTTCCTGTGTTGCCTTCACTGTTTGATATATGATGCGGAGCTTATAAATATTGCTGAATTTTGCAGCCTCTGTGTTTGTTCACCGCACTTAATAGTAGGAGAGGACATATTCTAATTAGTGATGGGTGAACCAAACCCACACAATTCGAGTCCGTACTGAATTTTGCGGTGTTCGGTATGCCAAATACGAAACCGAAATTTTTTGAAACTTCGGGCAAAGTTTGGGGTCGCGTTCGGCGTTTGGAGCTTTGACGTCACCGGCAGGTTGCTAAGGACGCCAAGGTGATCACTTCCTGGATTCCATGGAATCCAGGAAGTGATCACCTTGGCGTCCTTAGCAACCTGCTGGTGACATAAAAGCTCCGCCCCCGGAATCTCTTCGTGGGAGGGATTCCCCAGCTCCTTCAAAGGGAGGTCTTTCTTCACGTAAAAATAAACATTGTTATTTTTACGAAACAGGATGCCGCAGCAGCGCTGCAAGCAAAGGGCGGTCCTTTCACGTAAAAATAAACATGTTTATTTTTACATGAAAGGACTGCCCTTTGCTTGCAGCGCCGCTGCGGCATCCTTTCACGTAAAAATAACAATGTTTATTTTTACGTGAAGACCTCCCTTTGAAGGAGCTGAGGAATCCCTCCCACGAAGAAATTCCGGGGGCGGAGCCTTGACGTCACCGTCAGGTTGCTAAGGACGCCAAGGTGATCACTTCCTGGATTCCATGGAATCCAGGAAGTGATCACCTTGGCGTCCTTAGCAACCTGCCGGTATACGTGACGTCAAAACTCCGCCCCCGGAATCTCTTGGTGGGATTCCTGGTTCGGGTTCGGTTCGGGTTCGACCAAATTTTGTGTAAAGTTCATCCGAACTTGCTGAACCCAGTGTATCAGTTTAGCACTGCAGTTGAGCCCAAGATTTTTGTCGTTAAACAAAATCCTTGGTAACTGATTTCGGTCACATTTTTACGACCTTTCTTTCCACAGTTGTTAAGTGAATCACTGCAGTTGTTAAATGAGTAAAACGTAGCGCAGTTGTTAAAGTGAATCTCACTTCCCCATTGGCTTTGCTGGTCAGAAGGTCGTAAAACATCTTCAAAATAGAAACATAGAAGACTGACGGCAGAAAAAGACCTCATGGTCCATCTAGTTTGCCCTTATACTATTTTTTGTATTTTATCTTAGGATGGATATATGTTTATCCCAGGCATGTTTAAATTCAGTTCCTGTGGATTTACCAACCACGTCTGCTGGAATTTTGTTCCAAGCATCTACTACTCTTTCATTAAAGTAATATTTTCTCTCATTGCTTCTGATCTTTCCCCCAACTAACCTCAGATTTTGCCCCTTTGTTCTTGTGTTCACTTTCCTATTAAAAACACTTCCCTCCTGAACCTTATTTAATCCTTTAACATATTTAAATGTTTCGATCATGTCCCTCCTTTTCCTTCTGTCCTCCAGACTATACAGATTGAGTTCATGAAGTCTTTCCTGATATGTTTTATGCTTAAGACCTTCCACCATTCTTGTAGTCCGTCTTTGGACCCGTTCAATTTTGTCAATATCTTTTTGTAGGTAAAAGGACCCACAGCTGAGTTTTGACCACCATCTTTCAATTGTGGCCAGGGGGACCTTTGCCTAGGTTCGCCTGGTGTACCAGTTGCGACTCTATTTGGACCCGGAGTCTTTACGCACAGTCGCTCAGGCCCTCATCACCTCCTGTCTCGACTACTGCAATGCTCTCTACATGGGGCTACCTTTGAAAAGTGTTCGGAAACTTCAGATCGTGCAGAATGCAGCTTCCCAAGATATGCCCATGTTACACCAACACTCCGCAGTCTGCATTGGTTGCTGATCAGTTTCCGGTCACAATTCAAAGTGTTGGTTATGACCTATAAAGCCCTTCATGGCATCAGGCCAGAATATCTCCGGAACCGCCTCCTGCCGCACAAATCCCAGTGACCGGTTAGGTCCCACAGAGTTGGCCTTCTCCGGGTCCCGTCGAGTAAACAATGTCATCTGGCGGGACTCAGGGGAAGAGCCTTCTCTATGGTGGCCCCAACCCCCTGGAATCAGCTCCCCCCCAGAGATTAGGATTGCCCCCACCCTCCTTGCCTTTCATAAACGTCTTAAAACCCACCTCTGCTGTCAGGCATGGGGGAATCGAGACATCTCCCCCTGGCCTATATAATTTATGCATGGTATGTTTGTGTGTGTGTCTGGCTTTTTAAATAAGGGGTTCTTAATTAATGTAAAAACATATACAGTACAGTGGTTAGAGTCCAGCACTGCAGGCTGTTTCAGCTAACTGCTAGCTGTAGTTCAGCCGTTCAAATCTCACCACCAGCCCAAGGTTGACTCTTCCTTCCATCCTTCCGAGGTGGGTAAAATGACGACCCAGATTCTTGGGGGCAAGAGGCTGACTGTGTAAAACACTTAGACAGGGCTGTAAAAACCCTGTGAAGCGATATGTACAGTAAGTCTAAATGCTAATGATAACCCCGACCAGCAAATAAAAATAAATAAACCTTGTCCCTTTAAACAATGAAATATTTAACTCAGCAACAGAACAACAGACACTAAAAATAATAGCGGATCAATCAATAGGATGGGCATTTAGCAGAGATAAATGCAAAGGGTTTCACTTATGAGGTATCAAATGCACGGCGGGTAGCATGGAGAATGTCTGGTCTTGGAAAAAAATCTTGGCTTAGACACCAGCTGAAAACTGGCTATGAGACAGCTGGGTGATGTGGCTGCAAACAGAGCATTTTTAGACCCGTATGGGAAGGTGTCGTTTGATGTAAATAAGGACCAGGGGAGACATGATAGCAGTCTTCCAATATCTCAGAGTTTGCCACAAAGAAGAGGGAGTCAAACCATTCTCCAAAGCACCTGAGGGTAGAACAAGAAGCAACGGGTGGAAACTAATTAAGGAGAGAAGCAACTTGGAATTAAGGAGAAATTTCCTGGCATTGAGGACAATTAATCAGTGGAACAACTTGCCTCTAAAAGTTGTGAATGCTCCAGCCCTAGAAGTTTTTAAAAGAGATTGAACAGCCATTTTCCCCAAACAATTATAGGGTCTACTGGTCGAGGAGGGAATTGGACTAGAACAGTGTTTCCCAACCTTTTTTGAGCCGCGGCACATTATTCACATTTACAAAATCCTGGGGAACATTGAGCGGGGGGCGGGGGGGGGGCTAAAAAAGTTTGGACAAAAAACCCCTCTCTTTCTCCTTTTCGCCCTATTTCTCTCTCCCCCCTTTCTTTCTTTCTTCCTTCCTCTCTTTTTTGCTCTTTCTCTCTCCCTCCTTCCCTCCCTCTTTCTCTCTTTCTTGCTTTCACTCTCTCTCTTGAATTCTTTCTCTCTCTCTTTCTCTCTCTCTTGCTTTCCTTCTCTCTTTCTCTTTCTCTCTTGCTTTTTCTCCCTCTTGCCTTTTTTCTCTCTTTCTTTCTCTCTCTCTCTCTTTCTCTATTTCTTTCTTTCTCTCTCCCTTGCTTTTCCTCTCTCTCTTGCTTTCTCTCTCTTTCTCTCTCTCTTGCTTTCCTTCTCTTTCTCTTTCTTTCTCTCTCTCTCTTGCTTTCTTTCTCTTTTTCTCTCCCTCTTCCTCTCTTTCTTGCTTTCTCTCTCTCTTACTTTCTCTCTCACATACACTTTCTCTCTCTCCCTTGCTTTCTCTCTCTCTCTTGATTTCTCTCTTGCTTTCCTTCTCTCTCCTGCTTTTTCTCTCTCTCTCTTTCTCTCTTGTGCACCACGCCGGCAACAGAGAGAGAGAGAGAGCGGAGAGAGAGTGGAGGGCGGCTTGCCAGTCTGCGGCCCCCTGGATCAGCGGCCCCACATGGCCCCAGCGCAGACTCCGCCATCACCTTCGCCTCCGTCTAAGAGGCAGCAGCCACAATCACCCCTTCGCCCTCCCAAGTGTCCATGGCGCTCAGCGCCTGGGCATGCACCGCCTCCGCCTCCCGGTACCCCGTCCGACTTCTACCTGCAGGAACAGGTGGTGGGGCGTCACGAAGGGCGGCGCTTGAAGGCCACCACGGCGCCGTTGTTGTCATCACAGTGCAAAGCCACGCAGTCACGGATCGCTTGCTTCTCCGGCCAGCAAGCCGGCTGCCTGGGAAAGCGGCACGCTTTTTAAACGCGCGCTTTTCAAACGCGGCGCTTTCCTGGGCAGCCAACTTTGCTGGCCGGAGAAGGGAGCGATTCAGGACTGCGTGGCTTTGCGCCACTGAAAACGTTTCTGCGGGGGTGGGGGGTTCCGAATGGCTGTGCAGGCACACGCCAACGCAGTTTAGAAGCAACAATGGCTGGTGTCCTCCCTCCGGGCCCCAAAAGCTCACTTGCCATCACCTCCAGGGAAGCTCCAGCCAGGCCGGGCTCGCGGCACACCTGACCATGTCCCGCGGCACACTAGTGTGCCGCGGCACACTGGTTGGGAAACACTGGACTAGAAGACCTCCAATAATAATGATGATGATGATGATGATGATGATGATGATGATGATGATAATAATAATAATAATAATAAAAAGATCGCACAGACTGACTACAAGCATAGACATGATGCTGTGGCACAGATGATCCACTGGAACTTGTGCCAGAACTACCATTTACCAGTGGCAAAGAACTGGTGGGATCATAAGCCCGAAAAAGTGGTCGAAAATGAGCAAGCAAAACTACTGTGGGACTTCCGACTTCAGACTGACCAAATTCTGAAGCATAACACACCAGACATTGTGATCGTGGAGAAAAAGAAAGTATGGATCATCGACATCACAATCCCAGGAGACAGCAGAATTGAGGAGAAGCAGCTAGAGAAATTAGTGAAATACGAAGATCTACAAATCGTGCTGCAACGACTCTGGCATAAGCCCATGAAAGTGGTCCCAGTGGTACTTGGCATGCTAGGCCAAAGGAGATCCAGTGCCAAAGGATCTCGGCGGACATTTGAAAACCATCAGAATTGACAAAATCTTCATCTGTCAATTGCAAAAGGCCGCTTTATTGGGATCGGCAAACATAATTCGCCGCTACATCACACAGTCCTAGGTGCTTGGGAAGCGCCCGACTGGTGATGAAATACGAAATCCAGCATAGTGATCTCGTTTGCTGTGTTGTACTGACATAATAATAATAATAATAATAATAATAATAATAATAATAATAATAATAATAATAATCTATTAGACTTGTATTCCTCCCCTCTCTCAATATTTTTTCCATCTTTGTTCTGAATTGAATTGAAAACTCTTAGGCTTTCTATGTGTAAATTATGATAACTCACTGTGAACTGAGTTCTTTGAGGGGAGATATGATAGTTCCAGGGGCTAAACTAGACATTTAAACTAGCCATGCCCAGTTCCTGCAACTGTTCTTCATATGTTTTAGCCTCCAGTCCCCTAATCATCTTTGTCGCTCTTCTCTGCACTCTTTGTAGAGTCTCAACATCCTTTTTACATCGTGGTGACCCAAACTCAATGCAATATTCCAAATGTGCCCCGACCCTCTGGAACCAACTCCCCCCAGAGATTAGAATTGCTCCCACCCTCGTTGCCTTTCGTAAGCTACTTAAAACCCACCTCTGCCGCCAGGCATGGGGGAATTGAGATACCCTTTCCCCCTAGGCCTTTACAATTTTATGCATGGTATGTCTGTATATCTGTTTTGTTTTTATTATAATGGGTTTTTAATTGTTTTTAGTATTGGATTATTGTTATATGCTGTCTTATTATTGCTGTTAGCCACCCCGAGTCTCCGGAGAGGGGCGGCATACAAATCCAATCAATCAATCAATCAATCAATCAATCAATATAGAGTGGTATTAACACTATAGTTAATACTAATCTCCTAGTTTCTAACCTGGTGCCTTAACTGCCAAACTAGACTGACACTCTTTTTCTTTTGTTGAAATTTGAAATCAGAGGAAAAACAGGTTAAATAATATATGATAAAGTGGGCTAAGAATTTTGGCTATAATATATGGAATGACCAATGGGAAAATATATGTAGTTAAAAGCGTTAACATTTAGATTGGGTTACAATCTTAAAAAGAATTTCTATGAAATAAATGTCTTCCTCATATTTATTTATTATTTATTTATTAGTTAGATTTGTCTGCCGCCCCTCTCCGAAGACTCGGGGCGGCTCACAACACGTGGAACAAATCATAAATAATCTGACAAATTTAAAAGATTTAAAGATTTAAAAAAGACCCCATATACTAACAGACATACACACAAGCATACCAT
>NC_091953.1:5684521-5739521 GCF_031021105.1 Erythrolamprus reginae | reverse complement strand
GGAGGAGGAGGAGGAGAAGAAGAAGAAGAAGAAGAAGAAATAATAATAATAATAATAATAATAATAATAATAATAATAATAAACATCCATTCAGTTGTTTTTCATGATTCAGAGAGAAATAAATCTAGGAATGAGATGATCGCAAATCCAATGTGTGACTCTTGCAAAGAAAAAGAGCCCACCCACATTTGTGAGAAACTGAGCACCACTTAAGGGCATTTTCACTTTTATCTTTCAAGCCCTTAGTTGGCGTTGATGTAATGGTGCACTGAGTAACTGCGTGAGTCAGAAAATGGTCATATATTTTAATGGCGTTTGGGATGATCTTGCGAGATAGAAGGAAGAGCCACAGGCTAGACACCAGTCAGATGAGAGGTAGATAAGAGGCAGCCGAGCCCTCAGACACATTACAGGTGTGTCAAATGATTGAGATGGGACTCTGTCTGAGGGCTCGGCTGCCTCTTATCTACCTCTCATCTGACTGGTGTCTAGCCTGTGGCTCTTCCTTCTGTCTTTCTTGGCCTATAAAAGTGAGGAGGGAAAGATGTCCTTTCAGACTTAAGCCCATCACACACACTTACACACACACAAGTCAAAAAGAGGGCTGTGAAAATATTGACTGACCCCTCGCACTATAGAACACTGCACACCAAGACAACTAGACACAAGAACAGTTTTTTCCCAAACGCCATCACTCTGCTAAACAAATAATTCCCTCAACACTGCCAAACTATTTACTAAGTCTGCACTACTATTACTACTAGTTTATTCTCATCATTCCTATCACCCATCTCCTCCCACTTATGACTCTATGACTGTAAATTGTTGGTTGAATCCTTAAGATTTTTATTAATATGGATTGTTTCCTGATTCCCTATGACAATCATTAAGTGTTTTTACCTCCAGATTCTTGACAAATGTATCTTTTCTTTTATCTATGTTGAGAGCATATGCACTAAAGACAAATTCCTTGTGTGTCCAATCACACTTGGCCAATAAAGAATTATATTCTATTCTAAAATAATAATAATAATAATAATAATAATAATAATAATAATAATAATAATAATAATTTATTAGATTTGTATGCCGCCCCTCTCCGAAGACTCAGGGCGGCTCACAACAATGATAAAAACAATATTATAGTGGCACAAATCTAATATTAAAAGAAATAACTAAAACCCTATCATATTAAAACCAGGCAAGACATACATACCAAACATAAATTATAAGGAGCCTGGGGGAAAGAGGTCTCAAATCCCCCATGCTTGGCGGTATAGGTGGATCTTGAGTAGTTTATGGAAGACAAGGAGGGTGGGAGCAGTTCTAATCTCCGGGGGGAGTTGATTCCAGAGGGCCGGGGCCGCCACAGAGAAGGCTCTTCCCCTGGGGCCTGCCAGACGACATTGTTTAGTCGACGGGACCCAGAGAAGGCCAACTCTGTGGTACCTTATCGGTTGCTGGGATCCGTGCGGTAGCAGGCGGTTCCGGAGGTACTCTGGTCCAATGCCATGTAGGGCTTTAAAGGTCATAACCAACACTTTGAATTGTGACCGGAAACTGATCAGCAGCCAATGGATATAATAATAATAATAATAATAATAATAATAATAATAATAATAATAATAATTTATTAGATTTGTATGCCGCCCCTCTCTGAGGACTCGGGGCGGCTCACAACATCAATAATAAAACGGCACAAATCTAATGGTTAAAACTAACTTTAAAAAACAATCATTAAAAAACAATCAATACTACACAATCATACCATACTCAAGTCTTGCTAGTCAGGAGGGGGCGCATTAATCCCCCCATGCCTGGTGACATAAATAGGTCTTCAAAGTCTTGTGGAAGGTGAGGGGTCTTCTGGATTCTGGTAGAACTTTGTTTACATTGAAAAGAACGCTTACTGAATGCAGGATTTCATAAACAAAAAACCCCTTCCATTTTATTTCTCCTCTCTTCCGTATTCAAAATACAATACAGACTATCACAATCCAGAATTCAGAAAGATCTAGACAGACTTGTACAGCGGGTCGAAACAAACAAAATGAAGTTCAATGTAGAGAAGAGTAAAATCCTGCACCTAGGCAAAAAAAAAGCCCAAAACATGAATACAAATTAGGCGAAACCACACTCACCATGACTGTGAAAGGGATCTTGGAGTCTTAGTGGATAAACATGGGCCAGCAATGTGCAGCAGCAGCTAAAAAAGCCAACACAATCCTAAGCTGCATGAACAGGGGGATACACTCCAAGACCAGAGAGGTAATAATAGCACTCTATAAGGCCCTGGTCAGACCGCACCTGGAGTATTGCATGCAGTTCTGGTCACCACACTTCAAAAAAGATATAGAGACTCTAGAGAGGGTGCAGAAAAGAGCAGCTAAAATGATAAGGGGACTAGAGACCAGGTCATACGAGGAAAGGTTGGTGGAACTGGGCATGGATAGTCTAGTAAAAAGAAGGGCTAGGGGGGACATGATAGCTGTATACAGGTACTTAAGGGGTTGCCACGGAGAGGAGGGGGGCACACTGTTTTCCAGGGCACCAGAGGGCCGGACGAGGAACAACGGTTGGAAACTGACCAAGGAAAGATTCAACCTGGAGATAAGGAAGAATTTCCTGACAGTGAGAGCGATCAACCAGTGGAACGGCCTGCCACCGGAGGTTGTGGACTCCCCAACTTTGGACATTTTCAAGAGGAGATTGGGGTGATGTAGAATTTCCTGCTCAGGCAGGGGGTTGAACTTGATGGCCTGTAAGGTCCCTTTCAACTCTAATAATAAATAAATAAATAAAATAAATCCTCTCTCGTTATCTTTAGCAAGTAGAGCGCCCAAACTTCCCTCCATGACCAAGGCGTTGCAACCTGGTTTCATAAGGGAGATGCTCCATTTCCTTGATTATTCTTGTTGCTCCTTTTTGCATCTTTTCCAGTTCCATTATATCCTTCTTGAGATGGGGTGACCAGAACTGTACACAGTATTCCAAGCATGGTCTCACCATCAATTTGTACACAGGCAGAATACCCTACGAAAGCAGACTATCAATCCTAGGTCTAGAAAGCTTAGAACTACGTCGCCTACAACACGATCTAAGGATTGCCCACAAGATCATATGCTGCAACGTTCTACCTGTCAATGACTACTTCAGCTTCAATCGCAACAACACAAGAGCACGCAACAGGTTCAAACTTAATATGAACCGCTCCAAACCTGACTGTAAAAAATATGACTTTAGCAACTGAGTTCTCGAAGCGTGGAACTCATTACCTCACTCAGTAGTGTCAACCTCTAACCCTTTTTTCCCTTAGACTCTCCACGATTGACCTCTCCAGGTTCCTTAGAGGTCAGTAAGGGGCTTGCATAAGTGCACCAGTGTGCCTTCCGTCCCCTGTCCAATTGTCTCTCCTTATCTCATTTATCTTTTCTTCCTTTCAAATATGTTCACCTATACTTTTATATCTTTTCTTCTATTTTTTTCTTTACTTATATTATTACTTTTTTAATTTTTTATTTATTCTTTGTCCAATATACAATACATATGAAAGAGAATAGACATTAAGTAATATATATAAAGATAGAAAGTAAAAAAGAAGAGAAGTAGATGGGAGGGAGAGAATATATTTGATATAAGAGATAAGGAGAGAATATATAAGGAAAGACAATTGGACAGGGGACGATAGGCACATCAGTGCACTTATATACGCCCCTTACTGGCCTCTTAGGAACCTGGAGAGGTCTATGGACCTCTTCTATGGAGAGGTCAATCGTGGAGAGTCTAAGGGAGAAATGTGTATTATGTATTGAACTAACTAACTAACTAAGTACAACACAACACAACACAACACTTACTGACTTATTTTCGATTCCTTAAATTCGGTTGGGTCTGATCCTTCTGGGCTTCCCGTCTGCTTTGGAAGATCTGGCTTTGCCCCCAGGCATTTTGCCAGGGCACCAGATGAACCTATGTAACAGTTGGAATATTGAATGATTCCCGCCTGGTCCCAATTAGTTTACACTTTGTTTTGAGTTGCTGTTTTTTTCTCTGTTGGCTCGGTGTCTTGCTTTTTGATCCAGTTAGCCGTCTAGTTCCGCAACCTATGTAAAGGGGCAGTTACAACTGGCTAAAAGCAAATAATACTGTGTTTCTTTCCTCTTGGAATTATTTTCTGCGTCCTTCCGTTTGGGCGTGGAAATATACAGATAGTGCTGGGCTTAACAATCAGAACCGAACCCAACATTTCTGTTGCTAAGCGCGAAACGCTCTTAGGTAAGTTTCCTTCCACTTTACAACCCTTCTTGTTATTCTACCGTGTTTCCCCGAAAATAAAACCCTGTCTTATTTTATTTTTTTTGAACCCTGAAATAAGTGCTTGGCCTTATTGCTGTGCACTCCAAACTCTGATTGGGCTTATTATCATGGGATATCTTATTTTTTTGGGGGAAGCAGGCAGTAGCAGGTTGCTTCTGCGCAAAAAAGAATATTTGTTTCCTTCCAATTGTTTATTTATTTATTGTTAGAGTTGAAAGGGACCATGAAGGCCATCGAGTTCAACCCCCTGCCCAAGCAGGAACCCTATAGTACACCAGTCAAGTGGCAGTTCAATCTTCTCTTAAAAATGTCCAGAGTGTTGGAGTTCACAACGTCCGCTGGTAGGTTGTTCCATTGGTTGGTCGCTCTGACCGTCAGGAAGTTCCTCCTTATCTCCATGTTGAATCTTTCCTTGGCCCTCTGGTGCCCTGAAGAATAAAGTGACCCCCTCCTCTCTGTGACATCCCCTCGTATACCTGCTATCATGTCTGCTCTGGCCCTCCTTTTCTCTAGGCTATCCATGCCCAGTTCCCTCAGTCTCTCTTCGTAACTCTTGGTTTCCAATCCCTTAATCATCTTGGTTGCTCTTTTTTGCACCTTCTCCAGAGTTTCAATGTCTGTGTGGTGACCAAAACTGAATACAGTGCTCCAGGTATGGTCGGACCAGGGCGTAGTAGAGTGGTATTAAGACTTCCCTGGTCTTGGAGTGTATTCCCCTGTTGATGCAGCTTAGGATTGTGTTGGCTTTTTTAGCTGCTGCTGCACATTGTTGGCTCATGTTTAGTTGATTGTCCACCAAGACTCCGAGGTCTCTTTCGCAGTCACTACTGCTGAGAGGGGTTTCTCCCAGGTTGTATGTGTGTCCAGGGTTTTTTCTGCCTAGGTGAAGGACTTTGCTCTTGTCGATGTTCAACATCATTTTGTTGGTGTGGGCCTACTGTGTTAGTCTGTCTAGGTCTTTCTGTAATTTGAGCCTGTCTTCTAGGATATTGGCTACCCCCGCCAGCTTGGTGTCGTCTGCGAATTTGATCAGTTGCCCTTCTATTCCCTCGTCCAAGTCGTTGATGAAAATGTTGAAGAGCACAGGGACTTGTTATTTCCCCAGTTAAAATTCTACCTTTTTTCTCTGCATATATCAATTTTGAGATTAGCCGTTCTTTTACATATACAGTGATCCCCCGAGTTTCGCGATCCCGATCATTGCGAATCGCTATATCACGATTTTTCCACCATATGACGTCACTCCCTTCCTTTCTCATCTTTCTTTCTTTCTCTCTCTCTTTCTTTATCTTGCTTCTTCCTCTCTCACACTCTCTTCCTCCCTCTCTCATCTCTTTCTTTCCTTCTCTCTCTTTCTCTATCTCTCCCCCTCTTGCTCTCGAGCGGCGGGCGGCACTCAGGGAAGGTTCCTTCGGCCACCCACCAGCTGATCTGCTCGGCAGCGCGGCAGCAGCGAGGAGCCGAAGATGGGGTTTCCCCGTTGCCTGGGCAACGGGGAAACCCCATCTTCGGCTCCTCGCTGCTGCCGCGCTGCAAGCGAGCAGCAAGCGAGCAGCCGGGCGGGCGGGCGAACGGGCAAGCGGCAAGCGATCTTGGGGTTTCCCCTTTGCCTGGGCAACGGGGAAACCCCATCTTCGGCTCCTCGCTGCTGCCGCGCTGCAAGCGAGCGGCAAGCGAGCGGCAAGCGAGCAGCCGGGCGGGCGGGCGAACGGGCAAGCGGCAAGCGATCTTGGAGTTTCCCCTTTGCCTGGGCGGCGCCCAACAGCTGATCTGCTCCGCAGCGCGGCAGCAGCGAGGAGCCGAAGATGGGGTTTCCCCGTTGCCTGGGCAATGGGGAAACCCCATCTTTGGCTCCTCGCTGCTGCCGCGCTGCGGAGCAGATCAGCTGTTGGGCGGCCGAAGGGGTCTTCCCCACCGCCCACATGCAAACTCCACCATCTGCGCATGTGCGGCCATGGAAAAAGGGGCGCGCATGCGCAGATGGTGTTTTTACTTCCATGCCGCTACATCGCGAGATATCGATTATTGCGAGGGGTCTTGGAACGGAACCCTCGCGATAATCGGGGGATCACTGTACTGTATTGCAATTCCCCCATTTTTTTTTGTCTGAGTGAAGGCACAATACAATTTTCCTAATTTTGGGTATTCTAACATTCCTTTTTAATCCTTGCAATGGAACTATACTATACAGTATAGTTCATTTTTGTTACTAAGCTGTTTTGTTACTAAGTCATTTTGTTACTAAGCTGTTGTAAGTTAAGGACTACCTGTATTTTACGAAAAGTGAAAAAACATAATGGCTCTTTTTCCTTTTCTCCTTCACTGGTATTTTTGCTGCCTGCCCTTGTGTGTTCCTCTGACATTTGACTGATGAATAGGATAATTGGGGATTACCTCATGCCTCTTTGGCAGAAGCGGTAAACTAAATGTAATTAAAACCTCTGATTTTATGTTCTCCCTATTTTAGGCAAGGTGCTTTGCCAAATGCTGTGGGCTAGCCCGAGTCTAAATTTGTACCAGATGAGGATTATTTGGGATGAAATTGCCTTTCTAGGTATCATTTTCCATCGTTCTAGGCCTAATTCAGTCCCAATTTTGAAAATATGTGAGGAAACGTGGTTATCATTGCCTTGGGCAATGATTTTTTAAAGATTGATGCATAGTTATGATTGAGTAGTATTATCTGTTTTTTTAATAATAGGGATTTTTAGCCATAGTTTTTAATTATTGGATTTGTTGTACATTGTATATTGTTGCTGTGAGCCACCCCGAGTCTTTGGAGAGAGGCAGCATACAAAACTAATTAATAATAATAATAATAATAATAATAATAATAATAATTATTATTATTATTATTATTATTATTATTATTATGTCAATACAACACAGGAAATGAGATCACTATGTTGGATTTCGTATTTCATCACCAGTCGGGCGCTTCCCAAGCACCTAGGGCTGCGTGATATAGCGGCGAATTATGTTTGCCGATCCCAGTAAAGCTGCCTTTTGCAATTGACAGATGGAGATTTTGTCAATTCCGATGGTTTTCAAACGTCCACTGAGATCCTTTGGCACTGCGCCCAGCGTGCCAAGGACCACTGGGACCACTTTCACGGGCTTATGCCAGAGTCGTTGCAGCTCGATTTTCAGATCTTCGTATTTCACTAATTTCTCTCGCTGCTTCTCCTCAATTCTGCTGTCTCCTGGGATTGCGATGTCGATGATCCATACTTTCTTTTTCTCCACAATCAGGATGTCTGGTGTGTTATGCTTCAGAATTCGGTCAGTCGGAAGTCCCACAGTAGTTTTGCTTGCTCATTTTTGACCATTATTATTTATTATTATTATTATTATTATTATTATTATTATTATTATTATTATTATTATTCCAACCTTCAGGAAGAAGTGAAAAGAAAGTCAAAATCAGGGCCTTAATTGTGAAGTAACGCCTCACCCTCTTTTAAAATGTGTTGTAATGCGTGTGCAAAAGGGAAGTGAGGCCTTGATTGTAGTCATCTTGCCTTTTTTGACCGTCCTTCCCTGTCGGAAGAAACCCTCAGCTGTACTTAGCATTGTTGTGGTTAGCTCTGGCCCAGCTCCTGCCCCAAGGACTGTGGATGTGGGGGGAGACATCCACATGCGGCAGGCCTGTTTTGCCCCCGGTGGAATCTGCTGATGAAGGCTCCTCTGACCAAGAAGACATGAGTGACAGGGAGGAGGAGAGTGTGGCAGACAGCTCAGAAGGAGATCAATTATCTAGCTCCTCCTTGGATTCAGAACAAGAGTTAATGATACAGCCACGCATGCATAGGCAGCAACAACTGAGAGATTATTATCAAAGAAAATGAGGCCACCTGTGATTGGGTGGGGCTGTGGTAATTAGTGAGGCTGCTATAAATAGCAGCCTGTGGGTTTGGCCATTGTGGAGGATTATCTGATCGTTGTGTTTCGTGACTGCTTTGCTGACTTTGACCTTTTGTGTGCTGATTTTTCCCCGCTTTGAAACTAAACCAGAGCAAAGTGTGTTTCACTGTGTGAAGGAAGAAGGACTGTGAATTGCCTCACAGCTGCAAGCTAAGTATCTCAGAACTGATAAGGGACACATACAAATTACCAGTTTGTTTGGAGACGAGTGCTCTTTGCTATACCAAAAGAGGGCTTAGGTTAAGGGAATTTTCATTATAAAGAACATTGTTTTGAATTTTCAAACGTGTGTGTGTCTGAAATTTGTACCTGTGAATTTTCGGGAGGAGTCTACCAGAGAGCCCGACAGAACAAGGATGAAGAATAAAGGTCGACATTAAGACGAGGGCGGGCGGGCTTCTTCCGACATGGAGACGTCAGAAATAAATTGGCAAAAATTATATCATTAATGGGTTCCTATCGGTGTGGCGCTCTGGACCCCGCCACTGAAGTGGGCCATTTCTGGTCTCCGAGGGCCTCCATGAGGAGGCTGTTTATGGCCTCCCTGGGCTCCTAGAAAGGCTCTGGAGCTTGAGGATAACAACAAAAAACAGGCCTTACACTCCAAACAGAACATAACAACCTAAGAAGAGCCCTGCTGAATCAGGCCAAAACCCATCGAGTCCAGCATTCTGTGTCGCACAGTGCCCCCCCAATTGTCCATGGGGATCTTGAGCAGAAAGAGAAGGCAAAACCCTCCCTTTCCCTTGACCCCCATCAAATGGTACTCAAGGGAACCCTGCCTGCCTCAACCAACATAGAGGCGGCACTTGGATATCCATTTCAATAACCACCGTGAAGTAGCAAATCCGTGAAAGATGAACCGTGAAGTAGCGAGGGATTCCTGTACATGATACTAGTAAAAGAGAAACCTTAGGACAGGGGATGGAAGGCACTCTGGTGCACTTATGCACACCCCTTACTGGCCTCTTAGGAATCGGGAGAGGTCAACAGTGGAGATTCTAAGGGTAACGTTTTGGGTGTTAGGTGATGATACGACAGAGTCAGGTAGTGAGTTCCATGCATCAACTCCTCGGTTACTAAAATCGTATTTCCTGCAGTCGAGTTTAGAGTGGTTTACTTTAAGTTTGTATCTGTGCCGTAGGAGCTACTCTGCATAAGCCGTCTGTTAGTTGGGTTAAATGAACTTCTTTTCAGTAGCCGCACTTCTATTTGGAAAGTAATTTGATATTAACTTCGGGGATCACGCTCTGAATTTTTACCATTCTCTCTTCACTTCATCTGCATCGGATATCTGAAGGGCCTCCCTTGTTCTGAGCTAAACGGCGCTGAAGAAATTCAAAACATTTGTCTCCCTGGTTTGTGAGTGCTGGCACACCGAGCTGAATTTGCAATTAGGTTTGAGAAGGTATTAAAAAAAAAAGAAAGAAACGCTTGTCAACTTACTCCTTCCGAGTGCGTAAGCTTCTCGTATTTCTTCCTTATACGCCTTTGATCTCTTCTGTACCATTTACGAGGAAGATTGTAAAATACACGCATTTAATGACCTCCGTATAATGCTTGCTAAGTTGGTCAGAGGTAGGAAATTGCGACCGACAGTCCATTGCTCAGCATTAAGTGAGATCACTGCTTCCATTTTAAAAACATGAGTCGCTGAGTTGTAGGAGAAATTTCTCAAAATCCAGCAGATTATTTCTCGTCCAATGAAGGCAGTGGAGATGTATAGAAACATAGAAACATCCCCCATCATGGCACCGGACCAGACTATCTCAGGGACCGCCTTCTGCTGCATGAATCCCAGCGACCAGTTAGGTCCCACAGAGTGGGTCTTCTCCGGGTCCCGTCAACTAAACAATGTCGTTTGGCGGGACCCAGGGGAAGAGCCTTCTCTGTGGCGGCCCCAAACCTCTGGAACCAACTCCCCCCCAGAGATTAGAATTGCCCCCACCCTCCTTGCCTTTCGTAAACTCCTTAAAACCCACCTCTGTTATCAGGCATGGGGGGACTGAGACACTCTTTCCCCCTAGGCCTTTACAATTTTATGCATGGTATGTCTGAATGTATGTTTGGTTTTTACTTTAATGGGTTTTTAATTGTTTTTACTATTGGATTATTGTGTATACTGTTCTATTATTGCTGTTAGCTGCCCCGAGCATAGTTCCCTCTAAGTTGAGCAGTGAGCAATCGCTCACTTAAAAATCATCATCAACTCAGAGTTTTCCAAACCTGCCCAGAAGCCGAGAGGGAAAGAGTGAGAGGGAAGGAGAGAGAGAGGAAGAGAGGAAGAGAGAGAAACAGATAGAAAAAAGAGAGGAAGGAAAAGAGAAAGAAAAAGAATGGGAGTAAGGAAGAGAGAAAGAAAATCAAAATCTAGTTTGAAACTAGCTCAACTATTTAAGTGGTATTTTGATATTGATAGAGTTGCCCTATTATGAGCTCACTGTTATAGACACACAGTACAGTATTTTATTTTGAAATTCTCTGAGGCAAAACAGGGTGGGGTTTTTATTTGTTTGTTTGTTTGTTTATTATTTCTGTGCCGCCCAGTCCCGAAGGGACTGCCGCTCAGACACTATACTTTTCCGCCCCCCCCCCCCCCCAGAAAATTAGAGGGAACACTGGCCCCGAGTCTCCGGAGAGGGGCGGCATACAAATCCAATATATCAAATCAAATCAAATCAAAATGGATATTTCTCAGCTGTAATTTTATGTGTCAACTTCACTTAAAAGTGAACAAAATTTTCCTCTTTCTTTCACCAAGGACTGCTGAATTCTGAAGGATTGCTTTAACTTTTTCTTTCTCCCAAATGCATCCCTACTACCGTGTTTCCCCGATAGTAAGGCAGTGTCTTACTTTTTTTTAACCCCCAAAAGCCCCCCTATGTCTTACTATGGGGGTATGTCTTACATTGGAAAAAAAATTGAAAGGGTCCTTTTAGCGGCGCAGCAGCGAGGAGGCGAAGATTGGGGTTTCCCCTTTGCGTGGGCGGCGGGGAAGACCCAGGGAAGGGATAGCGGCGGTGGTTTGGATTAAGCGATCGTAATCCCCCAAAAGGATGAACTCCAGCATCGGAAGGCCGATGAACCGATGGCTACGAAATTAAGGCTTTTCTTTGAGAGAGAGAGAGAGAGTGGGGGATAGTCGTCGTCGGAGCGCTAAAGACCAGGGCAGAGAAAGCGCGAGCTGCATGCGGGAGAAGCGGAGGAGGAATCAGGCAAGCCAAATGGGAATCCCTCCCCTGCCCTCCCTCGCTCCATTCCCCGCCAGCAATTCCTCCGCAAACCCACCTCTACATCCTCGCTCTGCAAGTGCCGAGACAGGCGGACCACATTGCAAAGGGCTGCCTCTCCTGCCGCCGCTGCTATTGCTAATGCCCGGGGCTGTAAGCAAAACCCGGAACGGACTCACACAGAACAGGCTCCCATTCGGCTTGCCTGATTCCTCCTCCGCTTCTCCCGCATGCAGCTCGCGCTTTCTCTGCCCTGGTCTTTAGCGCTCCGACGACGACTATCCCCCACTCTCTCTCTCTCTCTCAAAGAAAAGCCTTAATTTCATAGCCATCGGTTCATTGGCCTTCCGAGGCTGGAGTTCGTCCTTTTGGGGGATTACGATCGTTTAATCCAAACCACCGCCGCTATCCCCCCCTCGCGCGATTCCTTGCACCTTCTTCCCAATGTTATATCTGCGGTTCAGCCTCCTTCCCCGTCGAGAAAGCGTGTGCAGCGGGGAAGACCCAGGGCTCCCCCCCCCGGCAATACCCCCGTGTTTCCCCGAAAGTAAGACATATGTCTTACTTTCGGGGTGTGGCTTATATTAGCCAACCCCCCTGAAACCCCCCATATGTCTTACAATCGGGGGGGTCTTACTATCGGGGAAACACGGTAGATTTTCTAGGATTTTGTTCGCAATAACTGTACAGTGGTACCTCGTGATACGAACCCCTCATCATATGAACTTTCCGAGATACGAACCTGGGGTTTGGAAATTGTTTGCCTCTTCTTCTGAACTTTTTTCGTCTTACAAACCCGCCGCCCGAACGCCAAACCCAGAAGTTCGGCAAAAGTTTGGGTTTGGGTGGCCACCGAGAAGCCCCGCCACCTGGCTGTCGCCTTTTGAAACAGCCGGGATGCTTCTCGGCATCCTCCCGAACCCGAACGCCAAACCCGAACTTTTGCCAAACTTCTGGGTTTTCCGAACAGACGGCTTATGCACACACAGATACAAACTTAAAGTAAACCGCTCTAAACTAAACGCTCTAAATACAATTTTAGCTTCAAAAGGCGACAGCTGGGCGGCGGGGCTTCTCGACGGCCTCTCAAACGCCAAACCCGGAAGTTCGGCAAAAGTTTGGGTTTGGCATTCGGGAGTACGCCAAGAAGCCCCGTGGCTGTTTCAAAAGGTGACAGCCGGGCAGTGGCACCTGGCGGATCGCCATTTTTGCAGGGGGGGGGGGTATTCTTGCACGCATTAATTGACTTTACATTGTTTCCTATGGGAAACATTGTTTCGTCTTACGAACATTTCGCCTTACAAACCTCCTTCGGGAACCAATTAAGTTCGTAAGACGAGGTATTACTGTATTTTATTTTCGTCTGTCTGTCTGTCCATCCGTCCATCCATCCATCCATCCAGCCATCCAGCCATTCAGCTATTCATCTACCTATCTACCTACTACCTACCCCAAGGCTGTTGTGCATTGCGTGCCACGAGGTCATGCCACGTGGGTGCTTTGTGCACACATGCGCAGTGCTGAAAACATTTCTGTGCATATGCAGAAGCAAAAACCAACAAAAAAAGAGGTCAAAATGAGATGGCGGTAAATATTTTCACTGTCCTGTTTTTGACTTGTGCAGTATACAGGTCCTCAAGGGAAGGCAGGTTGGCAGCAATTGTTTCCCCCCCCCCCTGCTGTTCTGATTATTATCTGTAAGAATAATATCCATCATAGAATAGAATAGAATTTCATTGGCCAAGTGTGATTGGACACGCAAGGAATTTGTCTTGGTGCAGATGCTCTCAGCGTACATAAAAGAAAAAGAGACATTTGTCAAGAATCATGTGCTACAACACTTAATGATTGTCATAGGGGCCAAATAAGCAATCAATATTAATAAAAATCTTAGGATACAAGCAACAAGTTACAGTCATACAGTCCTAAGTGGGAGGAAAAGGATGATAGGAATGATGAGACAAAACTAGTAAAAAGGAGCAGTCCCTGCTCCAAAATCCTACGATTTATCATTTTCTCCTAAGAACTAACAGAGAAACACAAGTGGTTGCTTATAAATAGGCAAAGTGTTGAAAAAAAACCCATAGCACCCTGATCACCACTAGGCACCTACTGTGCAAAAACAAAAAGTGTCGTGCAATATGGAACTAGCTCAACACCTATCCTGGCCTGAGGCTGTGAACCGAATTTCCGTCGAGTCTTTTTGGCAAATATCTTTGCGCTTCAAACCTTAACATCTGCAGAGTGTGAGAGAGCTGTTTTCTCAGAAATTCCAGCAAAACACAGAAGTTCTGAGTCATCCGTTGTTGTTGTTTTTAAAACTCGGTGAAAGGGGGAAGGTGTTTACAAACAAACTCAAACAGGACACATATTCTGGATACGACGCGATGCATGGATTAAGAAAGCGATGTTTACTTAGCCGGGTTTCTTGGTTTATAGAAACATAGAAACATAGAAGATTGACGGCAGAAAAAGACCTCATGGTCCATCTAGTCTGCCCTTATACTATTTCCTGTATTTTATCTTAGGATGGATATATGTTTATCCCAGGCATGTTTACATTCAGTTACTGTGGATTTATCTACCACGTCTGCTGGAAGTTTGTTCCAAAGATCTACTACTCTTTCAGTAAAATAATTTCTCATGTTGCTTTTGATCTTTCCCCCAACTAACTTCAGATTGTGTCCCCTTGTTCTTGTGTTCACTTTCCTATTAAAAACACTTCCCTCCTGAACCTTATTTAACCCTTGAACATATTTAAATGTTTCAATCATGTCCCCCCCCCTTTTTTTTCTACCGGTTCTGCGCACTTGACCGTACTCGTAGAAGCCCATCACTGACCCCGGAGGAGTTAAAACCCATTCTGCACCCTGCACAACCAACATCACTGTTAAAACATTGCTTGAATATTCTTCCAAGTACCTCGGAGTTTGTGATGCCTGAGCCACAGAACTGTCACTCAAAGAGTAGTAACTCAGGGCATCTACTATTATCATCATTATTATTGCTATTCATTGAGTGACAGCTTGAATGCCATGTTCTCTGCCACGTTGTAGCTTTGAGTGAGTGACTGGCAACATAATGGTTTGGCAGCATGTAAATACTGGAGCTGTATTTGTTCGTAACATTCCTGGCCAGCTTCAGAGGTTTTGTGACTTTGAATCAACATTTTACTTACAGGACTCATATAGAGATTGAGAACGGGCAGTGCCAGTGGTCAGTAATTCATCACAGAGTTGGCGTTCTCCAGATCCACTCAGCCGAGCAACGGGGCCTAGGGTAAGGGCCTTCTCTGTGGCAGCCCCGGTCCTCTGGAATCAACTCCCCCCAGAGATTCATACTGCCCCCACCCCCTCAGCCTTCTGCAGGGTTTTAAAAACGTACCTTTGCCGACAGGCCTGGGGCCATTGAATTTTTAATATCCAGCCCCGGCCGACGACTGAATGTTTATATATGATGAGATGAAATGTGGAGGATTGGTTTTAAGAATTAGGATTTTAGACTACAGAGTGCTGGTGAGACCCCATTTGGAATAATACCGGAGACCTCACCTACAAAAAGATACTGATAAAATTGAATGGGTCCAAAGACGGGCTACAAAAATGGTGGAAGGTCTTAAGCCTCTACTTACAAACTTTTCTAGATAAGAACCGGGTGTTCAAGTTTTTTTGCCTCTTCTCAAGAACCATTTTCCACTTACAAACCCAACCCTCCGAAACTGTAACCGGAAAAGGTGGGGAGAAGCCTCCATGGGGCCTCTCTAGGAATGTCCTGGGAGGAAACAGGGCTGGAAAAGGTGGGGAGAAGCCTCCATGGGGCCTCTCTAGGAATCTCCTGGAAAGCCGAAAAAGGCAGGGAGAAGCCTCCATGGGGCCTCTCTAGGAATGTCCTGGGAGGAAACAGGGCCGGAAAAGGTGGGGAGAAACCTCCGTGGGGCCTTTCTAGGAATCTCCTAGGAGGAAACAAAGCCAGAAAAGGCATGGAACCTCTAGGAATCTCCTGGGAGGAAACAGGGCCTCCACCCTCCCTGTGGTTTCCCCAATCACATGCATTATTTGCTTTTACATTGATTCCTATGGGAAAAATTGCTTCTTCTTACAAACTTTTCTACTTAAGAACCTGGTCACGGAACAAATTAAGTTCTTAAGTAGAGGTACCACTGTACTCCTATCTTCAGCATGGCATTGGACTCATAAGTAAATGAAGGAATTGTAATGTGTGTTTTTTCCTAATTAACTAACACTTTCCCTTCCTTTCAGAAGTTTCTCTCCTCCCTCACCCCCCTCTCTCTCTTGCTTTCCCAGCTGGGAATCAATCTTTTTAAACACTCCTAATGTATGCAATTGTTGTAATGACCAAGGCCTATTAGTGATTTCAAAAGTGGATGTCTTTAATTAACTGGTGAGCTAAATGGTTGCCTTTACTGATCCTTGCCCCTCCCTAGATCTCCATAATCAAGGGAACATAGACTGGGAAAAAATACTAGCCAACTAGTAGCCTTAAATTGTCTGCTGTCGACCTCTCCACGTAATTGGTATATCTACTACAGTAACTAAATTTAAACATGCTTGAGATAAACATAAAGTTTGTAAGAAGAAGCAATTTTTCCCATAGGAGTCAGTGTAAAAGCAAATAATGCATGCAATTGGGGAGACCACAGGGAGGGTGGAGGCCCTGTTTCCTCCCAGGAGATTCCTAGAAAGGCCCCACGGAGGCTTCTCCCCACCTTTTCCGGCCCTGTTTCCTCCCATGGGATTCTTAGAGAGGCCCCACAGAGGCTTCTCACTGCCTTTTCCGGTCTTGTTTCCTCCCAGGAGATTCCTAGAGAGGCCCCACGGAGGCTTCTCCCCACCTTTTTCGGCCCTGTTTCCTCCCAGGAGATTCCTAGAGAGGCCCCACGGAGGCTTCTCCCCACCTTTTTCGGCCCTGTTTCCTCCCAGGAGATTCCTAGAGAGGCCCCACGGAGGCTTCTCCCTGCCTTTCCCAGTTACAGTTTCAGAGGCTCGGGTTTGTAAGTCGAAAATGGTTCTTGAGAAGAGGCAAAAAAATCTTGAACACCCGGTTCTTATCTAGAAAAATTCGTAAATAGAGGCGTTCTTAGGTAGAAGCACCACTCTATATCCATCCTAACATAAAATAGAGGAACAGGCTAGATATAAGGGCAGACTAGATGGACCATGAGGTCTTTTTCTGCTGTCAATCTTCTATGTTTCTAAGAGGTTTGTAAGGGGCGTGCATAAGCCCCCCACTGTGCCTATTGTTCCTGTCCTATTGTCCTCCTTTATCGTTACTTTACATTACGTTTATACAGACTACCACTACCACTATCCTATACATATTTGACAAATAAAATAAATAAATAAAAAACAGCCACAGCACTTAGACTTATATACCGCTTCAAGGTGTCTTTTACAATACTCTCTTAAGTGGTTTAAAGAGTCAGCCACTCCCCCCCCCCCCCAACAATCTGGGTCCTTATTTTAGTGACCAAGGAAGGATGGAAGTCTGAGTCAACTTTGAGCCTGGTGAGATTTGAACTCCCAAATTGCAGTCAGTCAGCAGAAGTAGTCTGCTGGTTGTCCACTAGGACTCCAAGATCCCTTTCACCATTACTACTGTTGAGCAATGTACCACGTATACTATACCTGTGCATTTTGTTTTTCTTGCCTAAATGTAGAACCTGACTTTTTTCTCCACCGAATTTCATTTTGTTCAGGTCTGTCAAAATCCTTCTGTATTTTGCACCTATCATAGAATCATAGAGTTGGAGGCGACCTCCAGGGTCATTTGGGTCCAACCCCCTGCTCGATGCAGGATTCATGAAACCATCCCAGAAAGGTGATTGTCCAGTCTCTGTTTGAAGACCTCCAGTGAAAGCAAGCCCAGATTTTTCTCCTTTAAAAAGGAAGGAAGGAAGGAAAGGAAGGAAGGAAAGAAAGAAAAAAGAAAGAAAGAGAAAGAAAGAAAGAACCATTGCATTTCTTCCACCTGAAGCTCATGCTCACAATTCAAGATGAGTCTGGTGGACGGGCGGTTGTAATTTTTTCTAACCAAGTGGTGGAGATTTGGCCTCTGGCCAATGACTCCACCGCTTTGCAATCTGTAAAACAGCCTTTTGACCGGCTGAGCCAGCAAAAAATCAGCTCTCTCCCCCACCTTCTTCTTTTCCATCTTAGATAAGAGTTAAAGACAAACGACACTCCGATTTCCGCCCCCCCTTTCCTTTCCTACCCTCCTCCACCCCTCCTTACTCATAGCATGAATATCACATCCATCGGGCCATTTAAGTACTGTGTAAAATTGCTGAACTAAAGAAAAAAACTCTCCCTTCCACCAACATTTTAATTCCTAGAGGTCTTTAGGCATTTTAGGTGTTAGCTAGGCTAAGATAGGTTAGCATAGCATAGCATAGAATAGCATAGCATAGAATAGCATAGAATAGCATAGCATAGAATAGCATAGAAAAGCACAGCACAGAAAAGAAAGAAAAGCACAGCACAGCAAAGCAAAGCAAAGCAAAGCAAAGCAAAGCAAAGCAAAGCAAAGCAAAGCAAAGCAAAGCAAAGCAAAGCAAAGCAAAGCATAGAATAGAATAGAATAGAATAGAATTCTATTGGCCAAGTATGATTGGACACACAAGGAAAAGGAAAGGGAATTAAAGGAAAGGAAAGGAAAATATAGAATAGAATAGAGTGCAGAATATTATTTATTTTATTTTATTTATTAGGTTTGTATGCTGCCCTTCTATGAAGACTCGGGGCAGCTCACAAAGAATAGAATATAATGGAATATGCAATATAGAAAATGGAATATGGACCATGGCATATAGAACAGAACAGAATAGGGAAAGAAAAGGTTAATATAGAATGGAATGGAATATGGAATAAGAAATGTAGTATAGAATATAGAATAGAATAGAATAGAATAGAATTCTTTATTGGCCAAGTGTGATTGGGCACACAAAGAATTTGTCTTTGGTGCACATGCTCTCAATGTACGTAAAAGAAAAAGATACATTTGTCAAGAACCATGAGGTCCAACACTTAATGACTGTCATAGGGGTCATATAAGCAATGAGGAAACAATTGATATTAATAAATCATCTTAAGGATACAAGCAACAAGTTACAGTCATACAGTCGTAAGTTGGAGGAAATGGGCGGTAGGAATGATGAGAAAAAAAACTAGTAGTAATAATAGTGCAGAATAGAAGCTAAACTTTATTAGTGGGGAAAAAAACAAAATAGAATCTTAGTTGGGAATCTTCTTTGAGTTTTCCCCAGGATTGCTGAATGCCGGCAAAATCCACAGATAAATTGGTACCTCTGCACGCTTGGAAATATTTGCAAGAATAAGCACTTAAGTATCCATCGCCTATTTATTTTTTCCCCAGACTGTGCATTTAAATATTGCATTTTCTCACACGGGGAGGAGAACGCTTTGCCATTTTCATGCAAAAAAATAATAATGTTTGGGCAAAATGAAAACGGGCTAGGCATAAGATTGATCTCTTGATCCCTTTCAGGGGGGTTAATGAGCTAATTAAATCTCCCTTGACCTCCTCAAGATATAATGGCCCTGTGAAGCTCACGGCTGCCTTCCAATTTTATTCCTCTGGCAGGAATCGGTTTTAAATAATGCTTTACAATTCCCGCCAGTGACGTTCAGAAAACGTAGGAGTAGAAACATAGAAGACTGACGGCAGAAAAAGACCTCATGGCCCATCTAGTCTGCCCTTATACTATTTCCTGTATTTTATCTTAGGGTGGATCTATGTTTATCCCAGGCATGTTTCAATTCAGTTCCTGCGGATTTACCAGCCACGTCTGCTGGAAGTTGAGAAAGATGAGAAAAAACTAGTAGAAATAAAATTCTAGACACTTGACAGTGTCGAGGGAATTATTTGTTTAGCAGAGTGATGGCGTTCGGGAAAAAAACTGTTCCTGTGTCTCGTTGTCTTGGTGTGCAGTACTCTGTAGCAACGTTTTGAGGGTAGGTGTTGAATCAGTTGGTGTCCAGGATGCGAGGGGTCAGTCAATATTTTCATAGCCCTCTTTTTGACTGTGCAGTATACGGGTCCTCAATGGAAGGCAGGTTGGCAGCAATTGTTTTTTCTGCAGTTCTGATTCTCCTCTGAAGTCTGTGTCGGTCTTGTTGGGTTGCAGAACCAAACCAGACAGTGATAGAGGTGCAGATGACAGACTCAATGATAATTCACTTAACAACAGTGACTTAAAAAAAAAAGGACCCTAAAATGGAATACAACTCCCTTAAGAACTATTTCACTTAACAGTACAGTGGTACCTCATGATACGAACTTAATTGGTTCCAGGAGGAGGTTCGTAAGGTGAAAAGATGAAACAATGTTTCCCATAGGAATCAATGTAAAAGCAAATAATGCGTGCAAATCCTTCAGGAAAATCCCAAACTTTAGAAGGGAGGCGAACAGAGGGCAGGGAGGAGCAGCTCTAAAGGGGGCGGGTGGAAGAAGCAAGGCTAGGCTAAAGGGTGAGTGGGAAGGAAGAAAGGCAAGGGGGGCGCCCCCTCCCTTTTCTTTCTTCAAAAGACACCGTTTCAGTGCCTCTGCAAGCACGTTGTTCTCTGCAAAGTCTTTCCCCCTCCAAGCCGCCCCTCCCTTTTCTTTCTTCAAAAGACACCCTTTCAGTGCCTGCAAGCACGCTGTTCTCCTACTTTTGTTAATGCAAAGTCTTTCCCCCTCCAAGCCGCCCCTCCCTTTTCTTTCTTCAAAAGACACCCTTTCAGTGCCTGCAAGCACGCTGTTCTTCTACTTTTGTTAATGCAAAGTCTTTCCCCCTCCAAGCCGCCCCTCCCTTTTCTTTCTTCAAAAGACACCCTTTCAGTGCCTGCAAGCACGCTGTTCTCCTACTTTTGTTAATGCAAAGTCTTTCCCCCTCCAAGCCGCCCCTCCCTTTTCTTTCTTCAAAAAAGGGGGAAAAAAGAAACCCCTTCATCCCAGCAGCAGCGGCTTGGGTTCGTAAGGTAAAAATAGTTCGGAAGAAGAGGCAAAAAAATCTTAAACACCGGGTTCGTATCTTGAAAAGTTTGTTAGAAGAGGCGTTCGTAAGATGAGGTACCACTGTATTAATTTGGGGCTCAATTGCAGTCATAAGTTGAGGATGTTTGTAGTTTGGGTGCTGGCTATTCCCGGGATAATGTTTTATTCACAAAAACCACCTGTTTTCTGAAGCCTTGGCTGTGCCTCTGAACAATTTCCCTGTTTCTTAAAAGAAAATCGTTTTGTTCGGGGGGGGGGGGATCAATTTTTTCTGGCCAATCAGATGTATGGAAAGAAAAAAAGGACAATCAATTTGAGATGAAAGGTGTTAATTCAATCATGACAATTTTTCCTCCGCCAGGGTCAAGTGGCTTATGTAATTTGATCTGATTCCCAGGTATTTATTTGTGTCTGTTATTTTAATATTGATTGTTTCTTGATTGCTTATTTGTAGCCGGTGACAATCATTAAGTGTTGTACCTCATGATTCTTGACAAATGTATCTTTTCTTTTATGTACTCTTCTCTTCCCTTCTTTTATGTAAGCTTACCTTTTCCCCCTAAAAAGGGTTCTTTGTAAGCACTTCTTCACTGCCACAAAATAAAGGAATAACAGGTTACAAAGAGTCCTCAAATTATAACTGTTGAATGACATCCCCTTATATAGAGCGCTGGTGAGACCACATTTGGAATACTGTGTTCAGTTCTGGAGACCTCACCAAAAGATATTGACAAAATTGAACGGGTCCAAAGACGGGCTACAAGAATGGTGGAAGGTCTTAAGCATCAAACGTATCAGGAAAGACTTAATGAACTCAATCTGTATAGTCTGGAGGACAGAAGGAAAAGGGGGGACATGATCGAAACATTTAAATATGTTAAAGGGTTAAATAAGGTTCAGGAGGAAGTGTTTTTAATAGGAAAGTGAACACAAGAACAAGGGGACACAATCTGAAGTTAGTTGGGGAAAGATCAGAAGCAACGGGAGGAAATATTATTTCACTGAAAGAGTAGTAGATCCTTGGAACAAACTTCCAGCAGATGTGGTTGGTAAATCCACAGTAACTGAATTTAAACATGCCTGGGATAAACATATATCCATTGTAAGATAAAATACAGGAAATAGTATAAGGGCAGACTAGATGGACCATGAGGTCTTTTTCTGCCGTCAGTCTTTTATGTTTCTATGTTTCTATTTTGAAGTTACAACTGCACTGAAAACTCTGACTCGTGACCATTTTCCAAATATTTGCATTAAAAACAAAACATATAGACATTTGAAACAAACATTGTGACATATACATATACACAAAAACAAGAAAAAAGAAAAAGAAAGGGGGGGAAAAATCAATCAATAAATCAATAAAATAACTAATTATCCATTGTGTTTAATGGATATATATAAACTGATTGATTTATTGATTTATTGACGCGTTATCATTTTCCACACTTACATGGAGACTGGTTCATATTTATGACGGTTTGCAGTCGGTGGTGAAATCCATTTTTTTTTACTACCACTTCTGTGGGCATGGCTTGGTGGGCGTGGTGTAGCTTGGTGGGCGTGGCAGGGAAGGATCCTGCAAAATCCCCATTCCCACCCCACTCTGGGGCAGCCAGAGCTGGTATTTGCTGGTTCTCCCAATTACTTAAATTTCTGCTACCGGTTCTCTGAACTACTCAAAATTTCTACTACTGTTCTCCGAACTACTCAAAATTTCCACTGTCAGTTCCCCGAAGTACACAAAATTTCTACTACTGGTTCTCCGAACTACTGAAAATTTCTGCTACGAGTTCTCTGAGCTACTCAAAATTTCCACTGTCAGTTCCCGAAGTACACAAAATTTCTACTACTGGTTCTCCGAACTACTTGAAAATTTCTACTACTGGTTCTCCGAACTACTCGAAATTTCTGCTACCAGTTCTCTGAGCTACTCAAAGTTTCCACTGTCGGTTCCCTGAACTGCACAAAATTTCTACTACTGGTTCTCCGAACTACTTAAAATTTCCACTACTGATTCTCCAAACTAATCAAAATTTCTGCTACCGATTCTCTGAACTACTCAATTTTTTTCCCACTGGTTCTCTGGACTACTCAAAATTCCACTACTGGTTATCTGGACTATTTAAGATGTTCATTGCCGGTTTCCGAACTACTCGAAATTTTTGCTATTGGTTCTCCAGAACCTGTCAGAACCTGCTGGGTTTCACCCTTGGTGGCAGTATCCTGGGGTCAGGTGATCCCCTTTTGAGATCTTCGGACGAGCAAAATCAATAAAGAAAGCCATAATCACTTAACAACAGGTGAAAATTTTGCAAACTAAGAAGGGCTGGGTGAAAAAAAAGAGAGAGAGAAAACACTTTCAATTACCTGCCCGTAGTTGAGATGTGTTTTTAAAGAGAAAGCCTCAAGATCTATTAGTTGTGTTGCAAAGCGCAAGATTCGCACTTCATTATCACCTTTCCCTGCTGTCGCTCTATGGCACATCGGCATCTGGAATGCCCTGTGTAGTTATGTGCTCTTAGTTGGGGAAAACAAAATTTAACAGCGCTTGGATATAACATTACCAGAGGATGGTAAACAAGATAATTAGGGACCCAAGTTTTTTTTTTTCTATACGAGAGAAGGAAAAGCCAAAACAAGAAAGCCCACTTGACTCCTGAAAAAAGCACCTTTGGGAGAACCGTGACCTGATGGCTGAGAATCTCTACAGACATTTAGCTCTATAGTGGTACCTCTACCTAAGAATGCCTCTACTTACGAACTTTTCTAGATAAGAACCGGGTGTTCAAGATTTTTTTGCCTCTTCTCAAGAACCATTTTCCACTTACAAACCCGAGCCTCCGAAACTGTAACCGGAAAAGGCAGGGAGAAGCCTCCGTGGGGCCTCTCTTGGAATCTCCTGGGAGGAAACAGGACTGGAAAAGGCGGGGAGAAGCCTCTGTGGGGCCTCTCTTGGAATCTCCTGGGAGGAAACAGGGCCGGAAAAGGTGGGGAGAAGCCTCCATGGGGCCTCTCTTGGAATCTCCTGGGAGGAAACAGGGCCGGAAAAAGGTGGGGAGAAGCCTCTGTGGGGCCTTTCCAGTAATCTCCTGGGAGGAAACAGGGCCAGAAAAGGCAGGGAGAAGCCTCTGTGGGGCCTCTCTAGGAATCTCCTGGGAGGAAAGAGGACCGGAAAAGATGGGGAGAAGCCTACGTGGGGCCTCTCTTGGAATCTCCTGGGAGGAAACAGGACTGGAAAAGCTGGGGAGAAGCCTCTATGGGGCTCTCTAGGAATTTCCGGGGTAGAAACAGGGCTGCATAAAGCAGGGAGAAGCCTTCATGGGCCTCTCTAGGAATCTCCTGGGAGGAAACAGAGCCTCCACCCTCCCTGTGGTTTCCCCAATCGCACGCCTTATTTGCTTTTACATTGATTCCTATGGGGAAAATTGCTTCTTCTTACAAACTTTTCTACTCAAGAACCTGGCCACGGAACGAATTGAGTTCATAAGTAGAGGAACCACTGTATTCACATTGGAGTGCAGATTCTAAAAAGATATTCTCTTTATTGGAATTGCTTCTGTACATGCGTGGAAGCAAAAAATAGCCGAACTCTCACATGTACGTGCATCTCCTCACAGGGTTTTGTCTCCTGCGCATGCGCAGAAGCAGAAACATGCTGGGAAATGCGCAGAGCGCACTGTTAGCAGCGGTAATAGTAATCCTCCCCTGGGAGTTACCCAAACACTCAAGAACACTCCTCCCCACAAAATTGCTGCCAAGCTCAGAGCATGGTAGTACCGAAAAATCTGCCGCTTCCTTTCTTGGAGGATCTCGTTGGCAAGTGTCAACGGACAGGAGATATGATTGATTTTTCATTGTTCTTTAATGAAAGGACATTAAACCCTCACATTAATCAGTGTTCTTTGTCAGGCACACAGCGAGATACACCAGGGGCAACATTAATCTCTCGGTGTCTCCCCCATTCCTTCGCCGTGACTTATTGCCTTCCAGGGCTGGCCCGAGTGTTGGTTCTTAATTGTGAGGATGCCAAAATGATGGAACGTGTGTTGGGACGCCACAGTGTAAACCATGCCCGATCAAAAAGATCAAAAGAAAATAAAAAAAGACCCCAAAGCCAACTCCACCAGCAGTCGACAGACTCGACACCAAGATAAACAGAGATTAACACCAAGATTAAACCAAGGATGAGAGAACTTCAGGTGGTGCAAAATGCAGCCGCATGAGCAATCATGGGCCTCCCAAGATACGCCCATGTTTCTCCAGCACTCCATGAGCTGCATAAAAGAGCCGGGGTGGCGCAGCAGGTAGAGTGCTGTACTTCAGGCCACTGAAGCTGACTGTAGATCTGGAGGTCAGCGGTTCAAATCTCACCACTAGGTCAAGGTTGACTCAGCCTTCCATCCTTCCGAGGTGGGTAAAATGAGGACCCGGATTGTGGGGGCAATTGGCTGGCTCTGTTAAAAAGTGCTATTGCTAAAATGTTGTAAGCCGCCCTGAGTCTAAGGAGAAGGGCGGCATAAAAATCAAAGAAACTTCAGGTCGTGCAGAATGCAGCTGCGAGAGCAGTCATGGGCTTCCCTAAATATGCTCATGTCACACCAACACTCCGCAGTCTGCATTGGTTGCCGATCAGTTTCCAGTCACAATTCAAAGTGTTGGTTATGATTTATAAAGCCCTTCATGGCACCGGACCAGATTATCTCAGGGACCGCCCTCTGCTGCACGAATCCCAGCGACCGGTTAGGTCCCACAGAGTGGGTCTTCTCTGGGTCCTGTCAACTAAACAATGTCACTTGGCGGGACCCAGGAGAAGAGCCTTTTCTGTGGCGGCCCCATCCCTCTGGAACCAACTCCCCCCCAGAGATTAGAATTGCCCCCACCCTCCTTGCCTTTCATAAGCTTCTTAAAACCCACCTCTGCCGTCAGGCATGGGGGAATTGAAACATCTCCCCCTTGCCCATGTAGTTTTGGTGTATGATTGATTGTGTGCTTGTTTTTTTTTATATATATATAGGGGTTGCTTTTATGGACTTTTAACTGAGATACTCTTTCCCCCTAGGCGTTTACAATTTTATGCATGGTATGTCTGTATGTATGTTTGGTTTTATAATAAGGGTTTTAACTGTTTTAATATTGGATTGTTATATGCTGTTTTTATTACTGTTGTTAGCCGGAGAGGGGCGGCATACAAATCCAATAGATAGATAGATAGATAGATAGATAGATAGATAGATAGATAGATAGATAGATAGATAGATAGATAGATAGATAGATAGATAGATAGATAGGCTGCCAATTGGTCTCCGAATACAATTCAAAGTGCTTGTTATGGTTTATAAATCCCAACATGGCTTAGGACCAGATTACCTACGGGACCATCTTCTGCCTCATGTATCCCAGTGGCCGGTCTGGTCCCAGAGAGTCGGCCTTCTCCGGGTCCCGTCAGCCAGACAGTACCATCTGTTGGGGCCTAGGGGAAGAGACTTCTCTGTGGCGGCTCTGGTCCTTTGGAATCAACTCCCCATGGAGATTCGTACCACTCCCACCTTCCCCGCCTTCCTCAAGGCCTTAAAAACTCATAATTGCTGACAGGTTTGGGGCCACGAAATTTAACACCTAGCCCCCGCCCGATGAATGAACTTTAAAAAAAAATATATATATATATAATTTTATTGATTTTTATAAAATGATTACATAAAACAAACATGTAACAGTGCACAGTGCGTGTGCCCATCACCTAACAGACAAAACACCCCCCTTTACCACCACCACCCATTACAAGGGGTTCAAAATTTTTCTGGTTTGTTTATCTGTATTTCCTTGGCTCTACCTTGCATTAGATATTACTAAAAGAGTGATTGCAGTTTATTTTTCACATTTACATCACAGATTCTACTCAACATATAACCTTTCACCTTATTCCATCGTACCATCAGCTTCTCCAATTTGTTTTCATCAAAATTGTTTAATCTTATTTCCATAATTTCAAAATGTATGTGATCCACCATGTACCAGTACCAATTCTGTAATGTCCATTTTGTAGAGTCTTTCCAGCCCAATACCACTACTGCTTGAGCACTTTCCAATGCTGCAGTTTTTATTTCCTTGAATTCTCCTAATTTTCTTTGTTTAATTAAAATTGCTATTTCTTTTGTAATTATCCAGTTGATATTTAACATTTTATTAATTTCGTTCTGTACTTCCTTCCAAAATGTCTGAATTTCTACACACTCCCAGAACATATGCATAAAGATTCCCTTCTTTTGGCAACCATGCCAACAATTACCCTTCTCTTTCCCTTGGAAATGTGCAAGTTGTGCCGGTGTGTAATACCATTTGTGTAAGATTTTCCTTCTCATCTCTTTAACTCTTGTATTTTTAATCTTATATATATTTTCTACTATTTCTTTCATTTCACTTTCATCTATTTGTAATTCATTTTGCCAGCATCTTGTCAAGCTTTTTGTTACTTCCTCTTCCACCTGCAATAACATTCTATATATGTTACTGGCTTGGGCTTTTGTCTCATTAATCTTTTCTTTTATTATTTTTTCTAAACAATTTTCTTCTCGTAAAAAAGTTTCTTTATTCTCACTTTTATTTAAGTATTTACTTATTGCATTAATCTGCAGCCATTTCTGTTGACCAAGCCACCATTCCAACCAAGTTCTGCTAACTCTTCCGTCCTTCTCATATAATTGTTCAATTCTCATTATCCCTTTGCTATTTAATACTTTTATAATTCTGCTTAAATTAACATCGTAACCTGTATTCAATACGTGTAACGTTGATAATTTGGAATTTCTAGTTCCACATTTTCCCTGCCATTTGGACCATATTTCTAAGCATGCTTTCAGAGGGTCGGTTAAATTACTGATTTCTATTCTACTCCAATTTTTAAATAATAGCTCTTTATTATTTATATTATTAATTTCCTTTTCCAATTTCACCCACTTCTTTTCCCCCATAACTGTAATTCCATTAATCTTTCTATTTGAAATGCTTCTCTATATAGTACTAAGCACGGGCTCCCCCACCCCCCTCTTTCTCGTGGGCAAACTGCCATTTTTTTCTTATTCTAGGCCTTTTGTTTCCTTCAATCCAAAAATTTAATTTACTATCCCATTCTCTCAGTTTTGCCCCAGGGAAAGTGCCTGGTAAAACTTGAAATAAATACATCATTTTTGGTATTATCATCATTTTAAGGGCTCTGATCTTAGCATGAATGAACTTATATGCATGATAGAATGAATGTGGATGATTGGTTTTAAGAAATTGGGGTTTTAGGAATGTGTTTTAACTTTAGATTTCTACGTGTTTTTCATATTTCATTTTGTTGTGAGCTGCCCTGAGTCTGAAGAAAACGGTGGCATAAAAATCAAATAAACAAACAAACAAATATATAAACAAACAAGCAAACATATAGTAAAAGCCCTACACCATGGCTTACTTAAAATTATTTAGCTATGCAAGAGCTCTCTGATCTTTCTCTTGCTCTCTCTGTTCTCTGTTCTCTTTTTGCTGTTACCTGTGCTCTGTTGCTGTTTGTGAGAAGTGTGCTCTGAAGAAGCTGTATTGCTGTGTTGATCTGTTGGTTCCTGTGAGTTATTGTAACTGAAATAGTTGTAGTGAGATACTAGTGAGTTGTAGTGAGATACTAATGTGATGTATGTAAAGTATAGATAGCATACAGTAGCAGTGTAAATAAGAAGTAAATGCATTTTTCCAAGACTTCCTACTGCTGCTGTGTTTCATTGAAGGCTTCAACTGCATATCTACTGGTCTGTGGTTGGCTGGTTGGGTTGGTTAGCTGGTTGGGCTGGTTTACTGCTTGGGCTGGCTAGTTTCCACAAATGCAGCTCTGATATAGGTTACGGAGTGGTGCGGTAGCCTAGAGGTGGAGCTCTCGCCTCTCAATCAAGAGGCTGTGAGTTCGATCCTAGGTAGAGGTAGATGTTTCTGTCCCTGGGCAAACTGAGAGTATATCTGCTGAACAAAAGTCCACATTGGCGACAGGAAGGACATCTGGCCATGAAACACTCTCCTAGCTCCATTCAGTTGCCCGGACTCCACCCAACAAGGGATTGTGGGGTCGTTAGATGATGGTGGTGGTAGTAGTAGTGGTATGGGTTTAGGTTGCTTGAGGAACCATATTAATAAAATAACAGAGTTGGAAGGGACTAGTGATGGGTGAACTGAACCGGCACAATTCGGGTCCGTACCGAATTTTGTGGTGTTCGGTATGCCGAACACGAACACAAAATGTTTCCAAAGTTCGGAGTCGTGTTCGGCGTTTGGAGCTTTGACGTCACCGGCAGGTTGCTAAGGACGCCAAGGTGATCACTTCCTGGATTCCATGAAATCCAGGAAGTGATCACCTTGGCGTCCTTAGCAACCTTCCGGTGGCGTCAAAGCTCCGCCCCCGGAATCTCTTCGTGGGAGGGATTCCCCAGCTCCTTCAAAGGGAGGTCTTCACGTAAAAATAAACATTGTTATTTTTACGAAAAAGGACACTGTAGCGGCGCTGCAAGCAAAGGGCAGTCCTTTCACATAAAAATAAACTTGTTTATTTTTACGTGAAGACCTCCCTTTGAAGTAGCTGGGGAAACCCTCCCATGAAGAGATTCTGGGGGCGGAGTTTTGACGCCACCGGCAGGTTGCTAAGGATGCCAAGGTGATCACTTCCTGGATTCCATGGAATCCAGGAAGTGATCACCTTGGCATCCTTCCGATGATGTCAAACCCCCCCCCCCCGGAATCTCTTCATGGGAGGGCTTCCCCATTTGGGTTTGAGTTCGGGTTCGGTTCGGGTTCAAGCGAATTTTGCGTAAAATTCGGCCGAACTTGCCGAACCCGAACACCGTTGGGTTCGCCCATAACTAGAAGGGACCTTGGAGGTCTTCTAGCCCTACCCACTGCTTAGGCAGGGAACACTATACTGTTTCAGACAGATGGTTATCCAACATCATCTTCACCATCTTAGCAATATTCATTACCTAAAATGAAGAAATAAATTAAAATCGTGACATGGAAAACAAGGATGCTGGGAGCATAGCAATGCATGCTTTTTGTCATTATTTTCTCCTACCCTTCCCCTGAATAGAGATGCTGTTGTGAGTTAGTCGCCTTCCCTTGCAGCTCCAGTTCTCACTCCCTGGAGAAAAGACAAAACAGCATCAGTAAACAAAATCCCGAGATGCGTAATTGCTGTATTAACATTTAAATGCAGGGAGATTGCTGTTCCCTTAGAATCTTTCCAGCCTTTCAACCAGCTAGGGTAGCATGAAGAAAGATCTCCTTAGATACTGGAAAGTCCTGGAGTAGTTAGAAAGGAAGCACTTCCCCTATAAATAAATGTATCGCTCAGCTCTATTAGCTTTCGGAAAACTTATCAGAAACGGCGGCGCGAGTATTTATGGGCTGTGAACTGCCGTGGAAGAAAATATTCTGAGAGTAACTTTTCTCCCTCCAAAGAATCAAAGCACAAAAGCTAGGAGGGGGGAATGACTATAATGATGATGATGATGATGATGATGATGATGATGATGATGATGATGATGATAATAATGACAACAACAATGACAACAACAATTATTATTATTATTATCATTATCATTATTATTATTATTATTATTATTATTATTATTTATTAGATTTGTATGCTGCCCCTCACCGAGGACTTGGAGCGGCTCACAACAACAATAACAATACAATAAAATACAAATCTAATATTAAGGAAAACAAGTTGAAACCCATTATTACTAAAAACAATCAATGCTACACAATCACATCACACTCAAATACTACAAGTCAGAAGGGGGGATTAGTCCCCCCCATGCCTGGCGACATAAAAGGGTCTTCAACATCTTGCTGAAGGGGAGGAGGGGGGGGGGGGCAAATCAAATCCCCGGGGGCAGTTGATTCCAGAGGGCTGGGGCTGCCACAGAGAAGGCTCTTCCCCTAGGTCCCGCCAGATGACATTGTTTAGTCGATGGGATCCGGAGAAGGCCAACTCTGTGGGACCTAATCGGCCGCTGGGATTCGTGCGGCAGAAGACGGTCCCATAGGTATTCTTGTCCGATGGCTTTGCCGCATAATTTAACATATTCTCTACTGTCCTCACCACTCTCTGTAGGGGCTTTCTATCTGAGGCTCTGCGGCCACGAAACCAAACAGGAATGTAGTTGGTGGAAATGCTCTCAATTGTGGCCCTGGTAAAAAGTGGCCAGGACACAAAGATGAGCTTTGCTTAACCGATGCAGGAAATGCAGATGTTGCTTTCCACACTTCTTCTCTAGGTTCTCTCTCCCCACCCTTTGCTTTATCTCTTTGTCATCCTTACCTTTTTCCGAACTCGGCAGCTGATTTGCAACGATCTCGACTGTCAGACCTGTTCACTCACGTCCATCGTTTGTCAGCTTTTATAAATCAATTAGGCCTTCCGTGGTGAACATACTGTAGTTGCTGTCAGATCCCCACAGATGTCGCTTCGTCATCCTCTGGCAATTTATTTATTTATTTATCGCCCGCCTCTGTGGTTTTTTTTATTTTTCCCTGCTCCAAAATACGTTCCGCCGAGGAGGCTCGGCAGTGCGCTGACTCATGCCCATCCGCGAGCGAGCTAATTAAAACATTTTAAATTGGCCCTCTGATTCCTGTCTGTCAAACGGTCGGCCTCTGCCTGCTGCGTTACCTGGCAACCATCGGCAGCCGCGACAGGAGGCCCTACGCTTATTTTTAAAACCGGGAAGAATACTTAGTTTGCAAATATTTTGTTTGGGGAGATGTTATTTGCTGTAGAAATGTAGAAACAGTGGTAGACTTTAGGAGAAACCCTCCCATCCTACCACCTCTCACAATACTAGACAACACAGAATCAACAGTAGAGACCTTCAAATTTCTATATTCTATCCTATCTCAAGACCTAAAATGGTCACCCAACATCAAAAACATCATCAAAAAAGCAGCACAAAGAATGTTGTTTCTGCGCCAGCTCAGGAAGCTCAAACTGCCCAAGGAGCTGCTGATCCAGTTCTACAGAGGAATCACTGAGTCTGTCATCTGGACCTCTATAACTGTCTGGTTTGGTGCTGCAACCCAACAGGACCGACACAGACTTCGGAGGAGAATCAGAACTGCAGAAGAAACAATTGCTGCCAACCTGCCTTCCATTGAGGACCTGAATACTGCACGAGTCAAAAAGAGGGTGGTGAAAGTATTTACTGACCCCTCGCATCCTGGACACAAATTGTTTCAACTCCTACCCTCAAAATGTCGCTACAGAGCACTGCACACCAAAACAACTAGACACAAGAACAGTTTTTCCCCAAACGCCATCACTCTGCTAAACAAATAATTCTCTCAACACTGACAAACTGTTTACTAAGTCTGCGCTTTTATTTCTATTAGTCTTTTCTCATCATTCCTATCATCCTTTTCTTCCCACTTAGGACTGCTCTGTCTCTATCATCTATTTTTCTCTCTCTTTTATTTCTATCATCTATGTCTGTTTGTCTGTCTGTCTGTCTGTCTGTCTGTCTGTCTATCCATCCATTCATCCATCCATCCATCCACCTATCCACCTATCATCCATCCATCCATCCATCCATCCATCCATCCATCCATCTATCTATCTATCTATCTATCTATCTATCTTTTCTATCTAAGGCTGCTGCAGGTGTGGGTAGCCATACAGAGGATAAGGAAGGTGTGGGAAGGAAGTAGTCTCAAATGGGATCCATTGTGGAGTTGTGCAGATTTGTGAATTTGAATTTTTGCTGTTAGGTATAGCCCGTGAAATTTTTTTGGGGAAAATCAATCGTTTCTAATCCTCTATATAACGGCATCAGCGAGAATAGTGCTCGCACAATATTGGGAAAACGAAAATTTGCCTATTGAAGAAGATATAATTGAAAAAAAAAATTACGTGTCCAACATCTTCTTAAAAATTTCCAGTGTTGGAGCATTCACAACTTCTGGATGCTAGCTGTTCCATGGATTGTTCTAACAGTCAGGAAATTTCTCTTTAGTTCTAAGTTGCTTCTCTCCTTGTTTAGTTTCCACCCATTGCTTCTTGTTCTACCCTCAGGTTCTTTGGAGAATAGCTTGACTCCTTCTTCTTTGTAGCAACCCCTGAGATGTTGGAAGACTGCTATCCTGTCTCCCGTGGTCCTTCTTTTCATTAAACTAGCCAGGCCCAGTTCCTGCAACTGTTCTTTGTACGTTTTAGCCTCTAGTGTTTCTGTGTGATCGAAAAGTTGCTTGTTTTTCTACCCATTCACGTGGAAAAAGAGTTTAGGCTTCGTTTCTCACAGTTGCCATCTTAACAATCGTTTTCCCTCCCTGCCGCTTCCGAAGGGCTGCAATTAAATTGTTAAAAGTAATTGTAAAGACAGAGTGTCCATTGATCAAGGTCCAGGTTTCTGACTCCTTGCAGACAAATCAAATGTTCTGGGAGCTTTTCCAGGGTGTTGGCTGTGTTTTCTCCTGGATCTTGTGAATGTACGTTCCCCTGCCAGGGAGACAAAGAATAAGGACATATAATTAAGGCCAAAGGATTTGGCATAAGGAAACCCACCATTTTCTCTCCCGCTGTGCCTTGGGGAAGGAAGGGTATCCAACCCCTTGCAGAAAACCAAGGCAGGTTAAGGCAGGGGTCGGCAAATTGCGGCTCTGGAGCCCCATGTGGCTCTTTCAGCCCTCTGGTGTGGCTCCCTGTTGCCAGTTGTGAAAGGCAAAGACGCTGTGCTAAAAGGAGACTCTATGGTGTGGGAAACAGACTTCTATTTGGCAGAGGAAAATGGATGCCACGCTAGGAGGAGACTCTATGTTGGGGGAACTGGACTTCTAGTTGGCAGAGGAAAATGGACGCCACGCTAGGAGGAGACTCTATGGTGGGGGAATTGGACTTCTAGTTGGCAGAGGAAAATGGACGCCACACTAGGAGGAGACTATGATGGGGGAGCCGTACTTCTAGTTGGCAGAGGAAAATGGACGCCACGCTAGGAGGAGACTCTATGGTGGGGGAGCCGTACTTCTAGTTGGCAGAGGAAAATGGACGCCACACTAGGAGGAGACTATGATGGGGGAGCCGTACTTCTAGTTGGCAGAGGAAAATGGACGCCACACTAGGAGGAGACTATGATGGGGGAGCCGTACTTCTAGTTGGCAGAGGAAAATGGACGCCATGCTAGGAGGAGACTCTATGGTGGGGGAAACAGACTTCTAGTTGGCAGAGGAAAATGGACGCCACGCTAGGAGGAGACTCTATGGTGGGGGAACTGGACTTCTATTTGGCAGAGGAAAATGGACACCACGCTAGGAGGAGATTTTCTCTTTCTTTCCTTCTTCCCTTCCTCCTTTCTTTGCCTGTCTGTCTGTCTACCTTCCTTCCTACCTACCATCTTTCTTTTTCTCTTTCTTTCTTTCTTTCTTTCTTTCTCCTTCCTTCTTCCCTCCCTCCTTTCTTTGTCTGTCTGTTCATCTTCCTTCCTTCTAACCATCTTTCTTTTTAACTTCCTTCCTTCTTTTTTTTCTTATAATAACAACAACAACAACAGAGTTGGAAAGTACCTCTGAGGTCTTCCAGTCCAACCTCCCGCTTGGACAGGAGATCCTACACCACACAGATGGTTATCCAACGTCTGCTTAAAAACGTCCACTGTTGGAGCATTCACAACTTCTGGAGGCAAGCGGTTCCACGGATTAATTGTTCTGTCGGGAAATTTATCCTTAGTTCTAAGTTGCTTCTCTCCTGGATTAGTTTCCACCCATTGCTTCTTGTTCTACCCTCAGGTGCTTTGGAGAATAGCTTGACTCCTTCTTTGTGGCAGCCTCTGATATATTGGAAGGCTGCTATCATGTCACCCTTAGTCCTTCTTTTCATTAAACTAGCCATGACCAGTTCCTACAACCATTCTTCATATGTTTTGGCCTTCAATTCAATTCAGAAAAAAAATCTTCAGAGAGGGGAGGAATACAAGCCCAATAAATTATTATTACTATTATTATTATTATTACTATTATTATTATTATTATTATTATTATTATTATTATTATTATTACTACTATTATTATTATCATCATCATCATCATTATTATTATTATCATTATCATTATCATCATTATCATTATTGGAGGTCTTCTAGTCCAATTCCCTCCTCGACCAGTAAACCCTATAATTGTTTGGGGGAAATGGCTGTTCAATCTCTTGTTGAAAACTTCCAGTTGGAGCATTCACAACTTCTGGAGGCAAGTTGTTCCACTGATTAATTGTCCTCAATGCCAGGAAATTTCTCCTTAATTCCAAGTTGCTTCTCTCCTTGATTAGTTTCCACCCATTGCTTCTTGTTCTACCCTCAGGTGCTTTGGAGAACAGCTTGACTCCCTCTTCTTTGTGGCAACCCCTGAGATATTGGAAGGCTGCTCTCATGTCTCCCCTGGTCCTTCTTTCCATTCAACTAGCCATGCCCAATTCCTGCAACCGTTCTTCATATGTTTTGGCCTCCCGTCCCCAGTAATGGCTCGCAAAGCTGGCAGGATGTTGGCAGGTGCTGCTTAAGAGGTGAACGCCAACCAGGGAATACGCTCTCCATCTCGCTGAATTATTTATTTTGCAAACACGCTTGGTTTTTGCAAATGCATATTTTGCTTTCTGCAATCAAACTCGAGAGCGTTAGATGCAATCAAAGCTGAAGAATCCATATTTTTGTGTAATGCATGCACCAACGCCGACGTGTGTGTACATACTTAGAGGGATGTATGGGGTGTAATTAAGACTTTAAGGCCTCCTGCAAGCACTACATTAGGATGCTAGAGAATCCTGGGCCTAGGAAGCTTAGAAGTACGACGCCTTAAACGTGATCTAAGTGTTGCCCACAAGATTATATGCTGCAACGTCCTGCCTGTCAACGACTACTTCAGCTTCAACCACAACAGCACAAGAGCACATAATAGATTCAAGCTCAATATTAACCGCTCCAAACTTGACTGTAAAAAATACGACTTTACTAATAGAGTTGTTGAAGCGTGGAACTCATTACCGGACTCCTTAGTGTCATCCCCTAACCCCCAACATTTTACCCTTAGACTGTCCATGATTGACCTCTCCACATTCCTAAGAGGTCAGTAAGGGGCGTGCATAAGTGCACTAACGTGCCTTCCGTTCCCTGTCCTATTGTCTCTCCTGTATCTGATATATCTTCTCTTCTATCCCTATATCTTTCTTTTATTTTCTCATCAATTTATTTTATCCTGTGTTCTGTGTTCTGAATACTGTGTTCAGTTCTGGAGACCTCACCTACAAAAAGAGATTGATAAAATTGAACGGGTCCAAAAATGGGCTACAAAAATGGTGGAAGGTCTTAAGCATAAAACCTATCAGGAAAGATTTCATGAACTCAATCTGTAGAGTCTGGAGGACAGAAGGGAAAGGGTGGACATGATAAAAATATTTAAATATGTTAAAGGGTTAAATAAGGTTCAAGAGAGAGACGTGTTTTCAATAGGAAAGTGAACCCAAGAACAAGGGGCCACAATCTGAGGTTAGTTGGGGAAAAGATTAGAAGTAACGTGAGAAAATATTATTTTACTGAAAGAGAAGTAGATGCTTGGAACAAACTTCCAGCAGACGTGGTCGGTCAATCCACAGTAACTGAATTTAAACATGTCTGGGATAAACATATATCCATCCTAAGATGCAATACAAGAAATAGTATAAGGGCAGACTAGATGGACCATGAGGTCTTTTTCTGCCGTCAATCTTCTATGTTTCTATGTTATCCTATATTCTCTCTTCTATTCTTTCTCTAATTCTATTTCCTCGAAGGTGTCCTTTATTAACTTCATTGTGTATTATTGTGTATTGGACAAAATAAAATAGATAGATAGATAGATAGATAGATAGATAGATAGATAGATAGACAGACAGACAGACAGACAGACAGACAGACAGACAGACAGACAGACAGACAGACAGACAGACAGACAGACAGACATAAATGTATTTATTTATTTAATTTTGTCAAATGAATAAATAAACAAATAAACAAATAAATAAATTTCCAACTTTTTATACATGCAAAAAAAGGACCCACGAATCTCCCTATTTTGTCTGCAGATCAAACTACAGTTTTCCTGCAAACGGCGACTTTCTTCGACGTTTTTGCAAAACTGTTTGCAGCACAAAACGGTGCCCAAATCAATTAAGAAATGATTAGTTCGTGAAAAAGCAGGTTAGGAAAATGCGTTTGGGTTCTTATTGAAAAGAAGTCAAGCAAATTAATTTAGAAAAATCCATAGTGGCAAGGATGTTTATAATGTTGAGTACTGTAGGTTAGGATCGAGCTGTTGTGCTTGTTGGTGCTCTATCGGGCTTGGGTTGCTGAGACTGCCGTTCCCAGAAAAGATACTACATTTCTACTACAGGTGGTCCTCGGCTTTCAACCATCAGAGAACAAGCAGGAAGATGGAGATTGTGATCCCATTGTATAGAGCACTGGTGAGACTCCATTTGGAATAATACTGTGTTCAGTTCTGGAGACCTCACCTACAAAAAGAGATTGATAAAATTGAATGGGTCCAAAGATGGGCTACAAAAATGGTGGAAGGTCTTAAGCATCAAACCTATCAGGAAAGACTTCATGAACTCCATCTGTAGAGTCTGGAGGACAGAAAGGAAAGGGGGGACATGATCGAAACATTTAAATATGTTAAAGGGTTAAATAAGGTCCAGGAGGGAAGTGTTTTTAATAGGAAAGTGAACACAAGAACAAGGGGCCACAATCTGAGGTTAGTTGGGGGAAAGATCAAAAGCAACATGAAAAAAATATTATTTCACTGAAAGAATAGTAGACGCTTGGAATAAACTTCCAGCAGACGTGGTTGATAAATCCACAGCAACTGAATTTAAACATGCCTGGGATAAATGGATAAATGTCCATCCTAAGATAAAATACAGGAAATAGTATAAGGGGCAGACTAGATAGACTATGAGGTCTTTTTCTGCCATCAATCTTCTATGTTTCTATCATTGAGCCCAAAATTACTGTTGGTGAGATGGTTATTAAGTCAGTTTGGCCCCATTTTGCCAGCATTTTTGTTGTTCAGCGAAACATTGCAGTTATTCAGTTAACGTTGCAGAAAATATTATTTGACTGAAAGAGTAGTAGATGCTTGGAACAAACTTCCAGCAGACGTGGTTGGTAAATCCACAGTAACTGAATTTAAACATGCCTGGAATAAAAATAGATCCATCCTAAGATAAAATACAGAAAATAGTATAAGGGCAGACTAGAAGGACTATGAGGTCTTTTTCTGCCGTCAGTCTTCTATGTTTCTATTCAATTAGTCACGCGGTCGTTAAATGGGTCATAAAAGGGGAATCACATCAGCCCGGGACTCTGCAAACGTCATAAAGACGAACCAGTTGCCAAGCGGCTGAATTTTGAACACGTGACCAGGAGGATGCTGCAATGGTCATAAGTGTGAAAAATGATCCTAACTCTCTTTTTGTACTGCTGTTGTAATTCTGAATGACTAGTAAACCAATGGTTTTAAATCTGTATTGTCCTGTATTGGTCAAAGGTCAGAATAAACCTTCGTCTATAGAACCATTCAGTTTTGGCATTACTGTGGAATGGAACAGAATAGAATAGAATGGAATGGAATAGAGAATGGAATACAATAGAATAGAATAGATAATAGAATAGAATAGAGAATGGAATGGAATAGTTTTTATTATTTTTATTATTTATTATTTATTAGATTTGTATGCCGCCCCTCTCCATAGAAACATAGAAACATAGAAGTCTGACTGCAGAAAAAGACCTCCTGGTCCATCTAGTCTGCCCTTATACTATTTCCTGTATTTTATCTTAGGATGGATATATGTTTCTCCCAGGCATGTTTAAATTCAGTTACTGTGGATTTATCTACCACGTCTGCTGGAAGTTTGTTCCAAGGATCTACTACTCTTTCAGTAAAATAATATTTTCTCATGTTGCTTTTGATCTTTCCCCTCTTTAACCCTTTAACATATTTAAATGTTTCGATCCTGTCCCCCCTTTTCCTTCTGTCCTCCAAACTATACAGATTGAGTTCATTAAGTCTTTCCAGAATAGAATGGAATAGAGAATGCAATGGAATAGAATAGAATAGAATAGAAATAATAATAGAATAGAATTCCCCACTACGCCAGTCTACTGACCACTGGTACTATTCGTTCTCTTCCGCTGGCTTCCCGCTACACGAGAGTAATACCAACTTCCCCCACGAACATTCCCCGCGAGAGTTATGTCCCTTGTAACCTTACTTTCCGGATAACCCTGGTATTAATGGCTTTAATTATGTTTTCAGCATTCAGCTTTGATTTTAATATTTTGCGGACCCTCCTGGTGTATTTCTTTTGTGTTGACTCTGACTTTTCCATTCAAGATGTTATCTACTTCCAATCTGCCTAGGTATTTGTAATCGTCATCTTTTGCTAATGCTTTCATTATGCTTCCATTTCCCAATTCTGTTCCTTCTATTTATTTATTTTTCATTTTTCCTCACTGCATGGCTAATATGGCCCATTTTTCAAATTCCAAAGTTCATTTTGATGTCACTGCGGAACAGTTGAAATGTGTTGAGTATTGGTTAAGTCGAATAAATTGGAATTGCTTTGTTTCCCAGCCTTGGCAATTTGAAGATATCTGGACTTCAACTCCCAGAATTCCCCAGCCAGCAAATGCTGGCTGGGGAATTCTGGGAGTTGAAGTCCAAATATCTTCAAGTTGCCAAGGTTGGGAAACACTGCTTTATAATATATAAACAGGCAGACTGATCTTGGTTTAAAATGTTATACAGTATTTACATCATACCCTCATTTTGGTGGTGGGGCGCAAAGATCACTGAGCACTGTGTTATAGGTAGTGTGTATGTTTTTATTAAATATCAGGAAAGACTTAATGAACTCAATCTGTATAGTCTGGAGGACAGAAGGAAAAGGGGGGACATGATCGAAACATTTAAATATGTTAAAGGGTTAAATAAGGTTCAGGAGGGAAGTGTTTTTAATAGGAAAGTGAACACAAGAACAAGGGGACACAATCTGAAGTTACGGTAGTTGGGGGGAAAGATCAAAAGCAACATGAGAAAATATTATTTTACTGAAAGAGTAGTAGATGCTTGGAACAAATTTCCAGCAGACGTGGTTGGTAAATCCACAATCACTGAATTTAAACATGCCTGGGACAAACATATATCCATCCTAAGATAAAAATACAGGAAATAGTATAAGGGCAGACTAGATGAACCATGAGGTCTTTTTCTGCCGTCAGTCTTCTATGTTTCTATCATTGAGCCCAAAATTACTGTTAGTGAGATTATTAAGTGAGTTTGGGCCCATTTTGCAAGCATTTTTGTTGTTCAGCGAAACGTTGCAGTCATTCAGTTAACGTTGCAGAAAATATTATTTTACTGAAAGAGTAGTAGATGCTTGGAACAAACTTCCAGCAGACGTGGTTGGTAAATCCACAGTAACTGAATTTAAACATGCCTGGGACAAACATAGATCCATCCTAAGATAAAAATACAGGAAATAGTATAAGGGCAGACTAGATGAACCATGAGGTCTTCTTCTGCCTTCAGTCTTCTATGTTTCTATGAAAAATAATAAAATGTATTATTTAAAAAAGAAACTATGGTTAATTGTGTGTAAATGTTGTGAAATTAAAAGAGTTTTCTTCTGCTTGCTGTTTATTTATTTATTTTATTTATTTATTATTTAAATAAACAAACAAACAAACAAACAAATAAATAAATAAATAAATAATTGTGTGTAAATGTTGTGAAATTAAAAGAGTTTTCTTCTGCTTGCTGTTTGGTGTTCACGGATGCATTTTGCCAGTCTGTAGTAGATTCTGAGTTTAAACCTCAGCATCCCTTTGCCAAAGTATAAAGGAAATTTTCAGGAATCCTTAAAATACCAGGATGGGGCGGAAAAAATCTAATTTTGGCTTGCACAAATCAATTGATAAGTTGGAAGCGTGCAACCGAACGGGCTCACGTGAACTCTGCCATTCATGACAAATACCTGCAATATTCTTGACAACTTAAAAAGTGTAATATAAATGCGGGTGATTTTTCTCGGATTCCGTGGCCAACTAAATCCATCTCTGTGACTGTTTTATGGCTACCTAGGGTACAACAGACCGGAAGGGTTTTTTTATAAAGAAATACTACTAAAAATACTAATAAAACCTATTTAGTCAGGGGTCATTTTTTCTATAGAACAGAACAGAATAACAGAGTTGGAAGGGAGCAGTGGTGGGCAGCGTCCCATGCGGTCAAGGGCTCCCTGCTGTTCGCCCCCGCGTGAAATTTGGCTTCTATGTATGCACAGCAAGCGAAATCCTGTGTGTGGACGCTCATGTGAACAAGATTTCGGCGATTTTGGATAGGATTGGACCTATGTTTATCCCAGGCATGTTTAAATTCAGTTACTGTGGATTTACCAGCCATGTCTGCTGGAAGTTTGTTCCAAGCATCTACTGCTCTTTCGATCAAATCATATTTTCTCACGTTGCTTCTCATCATTCCCCCAACGAACCTCAGATTGTGCCCCCTTGTTCTTGGGTTCACTTTCCTATTAAAAACACTTCCCTGCTCAACCAACCTTCCTTCCTTCCTTCCTTCCTTGCTCACTCCTTCTTCATTCATTCATTCATTCCTCCTCTCTTTCCTTCCTCCTTCCTTCCTTCCTTCTTTCCTCCCTCCCTCCTCTCTCTCTTTCTTTCTTTCTTTCTTTCTCCCTCTCTCGCTCTCTCTTTCTTCATTCATTCATTCATTCATTCATTCCTCCTCCTCTTTTTCCTGCCTCCTTCCTTCCTTCCTTCCTCCCTCTTTCTTTCTTTCTTTCTTTTTTTCTCCCTCTCTCCCTCTCTCGCTCTCTCTTTCTTCATTCATTCATTCATTCATTCATCCTTCTCTCTTTTCTTCCTCCTCCCTCCCTCTCTCCCTTCCTTCCTTCCTTCCTTCTTGTCAAGGTGGCACAAAGGTTAGAACACTTCACTGCAGGCTAACTCTGCCCACTGTCGGGAGTTCAATTTTTGACCAGCTCCAGTTTGACTCAGCCTTCCATCCTTCCGAGGTGGGTAAAATGAGGACCCAGATTGTTGTGGCCATTATTCTGACTCTGAAAACCACTTAGAGAGGGCTGTAAAAGCACTGTGCAGCGGTATATAAGTTTTAAGTGCTATTGCTAACCTCATTTATTTCCTAGCAGCTCTCCCTGTATTTTGCACCTCCACCAGACCGCATGATTATACATGTGTACAAATGCATGCATGGTTTTATCGGATCGCCCCTGTTCAAGGTGGAGTAAATTATTTGTTCTATAAATAACACTCGAGTAGCTTGGCAGATGCATTATTGATAATCACTTGCATTTATGATGATGGCTGCAAAGTACCAGCCAACGTTAAGAGCTCATCCAGATGATGGTTGGGGATGAGATGGCGACAATGGAGTTTCATGTTTAGAATTCTTCCAGCATTGCCTCCGATATTTCATGCGAGCTGCAAGTTCAAAGGACAAAGGCTTGGCTGAATTGTTCATCCATACAGCAGAAGAATCTTCCTTTCTTATTTTGAAGGCTCAGGTAGATGAGATGAAGGATGCGGAGAGCCATGTGTTCACATTTCAGTGGTTCCTGTTCATTCAACGGTGATGCCCTAGAATTAGACTTATGTATCTTTGAGGTTGGATGCTGGAGGGAAAATATATATATCTTTTATTTTTGAGACAGAATTCTTTGGGACATGCAGTGTTTCAGGTTGTTTCCAGACGTATTTCAAAATAAAAATGAAGGATCTTCCTCCATTCTCAGCAGGCTTTCGGTGGGTCCTAGAGGTGGGAAATAGATGATACATAGGTAGGTAAGTAGGTAGGTAGGTAGGATAGAGAGAGAGAGAGAGATATTAATGAGAGATAGAATTGAGGGGATAGATAGGTAGGTAGGTAGGTAGGAATGAGAGATAGGAATGAGCAGATAGATAGATAGATAGATAGATAGATAGATAGATAGATAGATAGATAGATAGATAGATAGATAGATAGGAATGGGAGAGGAATGAGTGGATGGATAGATAGACAGACAGACAGACAGACAGACAGAGATAGGAATGAGCGGATAGGTAGGTAGGTAGGTAGGTAGTTGGCAGGTAGAAATGAGAGATAGGAATGAGCAGATAGATAGATAGATAGATAGATAGATAGATAGATAGATAGATAGATAGGAATGAGCGGATAGATAGATAGGTAGGTAGGTAGTTGGTAGGTAGGAATGAGAGATAGGAATGAGGAGATAGATAGATAGATAGATAGATAGATAGATAGATAGATAGATAGATAGATAGATAGGTTGGTAGGTAGGTAGGTAGGTAGGAAGTTAGGTAGGTAGTAGTAGTAGATGCTTGGAAAAACTTCCAGCAGACGTGGTTGGTAAATCCACAGTAACTGAATTTAAACATGCCTGGGATAAACATACTGTACTGTACTGTATATCCATCCTAACATAAAATACAGGAAATAGTATAAAGGCAGACTATGAGGTCTTTTTCTGCCATCAATCTTCTATGTTTCTATGTTTCTAGATAGATAGATGGATGGATGGATATGATGGATAAATAGATATAGGTAGAGAAGAGAGAGATAGGAATGGTAGAGAGGATAGATAGATAGATAGATAGATAGATGATAGATAGATGATAGATAGATAGATGATAGATAGATAGATAGATAGATAGATAGATAGATGATAGATGATAGATAGATAGATGATAGATAGATAGATGATAGATAGATGATAGATAGATAGATAGATGATAGATAGATAGATAGATAGATAGATAGATAGATGATAGAGAGAGAGAGAGAGAGACAGACAGACAGACAGACAGACAGACAGACAGACAGACAGACAGACAGACAGACAGACAGACAAAATTGTGACTTGGATGATGGAGAATCTCCATAGACATGAAGCCCCAGGAGGGGACCCAGATCCAGGTGTGGCAGGGGCCACTTCCAAGCTGCAGTTCCCTAGTTTTTGGATTCCAGATCAAACAGCACAAAGGGGACAACCGCAGCCGGGCATTTTGAATGTGAATGTGTACGTGCTTCGGCATTTTTCCGGAGTGCCTCAAGAGGAGGATTTTTTTGACTTCCCTGGCAGTGTGGTAATACAATTATACACCCTAATGGCATCGCATGGTATGCCTTGACATGAATGTAAATACATCTGGGTTGGCTGTCTCTTGGTTTTTCACCCTTTCCCTTCATATGCGGCAGGGTCTCTTCACTTTCGAGAGGAGGGGATTAAACTCCCAGAATTGCCCTTCCTTCCTTCCTTCCTTCCTTCCTTCCTTCCTTCCTTCCTTCCTTCCTTCCTTCCCCTATCAATCCTTCCCTTCCTCCCATTCTTCTATCTATCCCACCCTCCTTCTTTCTTTCCTTCCTTCCCTCTTTCCTGCCTTCCTCCCTCCTTCGCTAATTCATTTCCTTCCTGCCTTCTATCAATCCCTTCTTCCATCCTTCTATCAATCTATATTTCTTTCCCTCACTCCCTCATTTATTTCCTTCCTTCCGCTATCAATCCTTCCCTTCCTCCCGTTCTTCTATCTATCCCACCCTCCTTCTTTCTTTCTTTCTTTCTTTTCTTCCTTCCTTCTTTCCTTCCTTCCTTTTTCATTAACTCATTTCCTTCCTGCCTTCTATCAATCCCTGCCTCCCTCATTACTATCCTTCCTTCCTTCCCTGCCTCCCTCTCCTTTCTTCATCCTCTTCCTCTTCCTCCTCCTTCTCTTCTATCTATCATGCCCTCCTTTCCTCCTTTCCTCTTTTCCATCCTTTACTTCCTTCTATCAGTCCCTTCCTCTCTACCTCTCCTTTCTTCTCTTCTTCCCTCCCTCCCTTCCATTTTCTATCTCTCCTTCCTCTCTCCCTCCCTCTGATCCTTCTTTCCTCCCTCCCTCCCGTTACATTTGTTTATAACGGCTGTTCAAAATTACAACGACCCTTAAAAAAGTGACGACCATTTGCAGTGTCCCTCGGTGGTCACATGATCAAACTTCAGATGCCTGGTTTGCAATGTCCCAGGGTTATGTGATCCCCTTTTGCCACCTTCCAACAGGCTGAAATAGCAATAGCAATAGAATTTAGACTTATATACCGCTTCACAGTGCTTTACAGCTCTCTCCAGAAGCCTCCATGGGGCCTCTCTAGGAATCTCCTCGGATGAAACAGGGCCAGAAAAAGGCAGGGAGAAGCCGCCATGGGGCCTCTCTAGGAATCTCTTGGGAAGAAACTGGGCCAGAAAGGTGGGGAGAAGACTCTGTGGGGCCTATCTAGGAATCTCCTGGGATGGAACAGAGCCGGAAAAGGCAGGGAGAAGCCTCCATGGGGCCTCTCTAGGAATCTCCTGGGACGAAACAGGGCCAGAAAAAGGCAGGGAGAAGCCTCCATGGGGCCTCTCTAGGAATCTCCTGGGACGAAACAGGGCCAGAAAAAGGCAGGGAGAAGCCTCCATGGGGCCTATCTAGGAATCTCCTGGGAGGAAACAGGGCCAGGAAAAGGCAGGGAGAAGCCTCCGTGGGGCCTCTCTAGGAATCTCTTGGGAGGAAACTGGGCCAGAAAGGTGGGGAGAATACTCTGTGGGGCCTATCTAGGAATCTCCTGGGAGGAAACAGGGCCAGAAAAAGGCAGGGAGAAGACTCTGTGGGGCCTTTCTAGGAATCTCCTGGGAGGAAGCAGGGCCTCCACCTTCCCTGTGGTTTCCCCAATTGCACGCATTATTTGCGTTTACATTGATTCCTGTGGGAAAAATTGCTTCTTACAAACTTTTCTACTTAAGAACCTGGTCAAGGAACGAATTAAGTTCGTAAGTAGAGGTACTACTGTATTTAGTTGTTTGTTTGTTTGTTTATTATTTTTATGATGGTTTGCAATGTCCCAGGGATATGTGATCCCCTTTTGCGACCTTCTGACAGGCCAAAATCCAGGGGGTGGAAGCCATGTTCAATGACCGTCTTATTAATTTAACAATGACCTCAATTCCCTTCTCAATTGTGGCAAGAAAGATGGCAAAACAGCACAAAAGCCACTTAACAAATGTCTCACTTAGCAACAGGAATTTTAGGATCAATTGGGATTGTAAGTCGAGGACTTAACCTGTGTGATTTGGGGAGTGTGTCTCGCAGGTATCTGATAGCTGTCAAAAGGAGATTTGCTGACCCCTACCATTATTCTTACTCTTCCATCTTGCGGTGTTAGTATCAGGAAAAAAAACCCAAGAACATTACAATCCTTCCGGTGTAGTTTAGATTTTGCTATGGCAGCTTCAGCATTTAAGCCAATTTAGCATAGTGGCGTTTTTGTTCTGATTGTTCTGAGTTCGGGTTTTGCCCCGTGTAATATTTTGAGTGTCTATGCGACGTTTCGGTGAAATCACATTCACCATCATCAGGCTGAAGTTTCAAGCTTCGTGCTGTTGTAAATATGGAAATATATATATATATATATATATATATATAATATTTTTGTTAAAAGACATCCTTTTCAGGTTACATCCGCTTCAAGTAACAAAGACAATTCTTGCTTATATCTTTGTTATAAATTGCATTTGAGAAGAGAAAAGACTTTTGTCTTAAAAGCTGCGAGTGGGAAGAGTATAGGCCCTGGGAAGTGACGAATGAATTGTCAAGAGGTGGGTGGAGAATGAAATAATTAGGCACCGGAGAAAACATTGCAGCAGGTTTTTAAACAGAAACGTTAAAGCAGATTCTCAAACAAACTGGTCTTTGGGCTGACTGTTATCTTTTTGGATAATCCTGAAAGTAAAGAGCAAGTCTTTATGACGCGAGACATGAGTGGGAAAATTAAATTCTTTTTTTCCATTCCATTCCTTCTGGTTCTGTGGTGTTCCATTATTCCATTCCATTGTTCTGTTCTGTTCTGTTCCATTATTCTATTCCATTCCATTCTTTCCTGTTTTGTTTTGTTCTGTTCCGTTATTCTATTCCATTCCATTCTTTCCTGTTTTGTTTTGTTCTGTTCTGTTCCATTATTCTATTCCATTCCGTTCTTTCCTGTTTTGTTTTGTTCTGTTCTGTTCCGTTATTCTATTCCATTCCATTCTTTCCTGTTTTGTTTTGTTCTGTTCTGTTCCATTATTCTATTCCATTCCGTTCTTTCCTGTTTTGTTTTGTTCTGTTCTGTTCCGTTATTCTATTCCATTCCATTCTTTCCTGTTTTGTTTTGTTCTGTTCTGTTCCGTTATTCTATTCCATTCCGTTCTTTCCTGTTTTGTTTTGTTCTGTTCTGTTCCGTTATTCTATTCCATTCCATTCTTTCCTGTTTTGTTTTGTTCTGTTCTGTTCCATTATTCTATTCCATTCCATTCTTTCCTGTTTTGTATTGTTCTCTTATGTTCCATTGTCTCTCCTTTATCTCCTTTATCTTTTCTTCCTTTCATATATCCTTTCCTCTATTTTTATATCTTTTCTCCTATCCTTTTCTCTCTATATATATTACTACTTGTCTATCCTCTTCAATGTGTATTGTGTATTGGACTGACTGACTAACTAACTAACTAACTAACTAACTAACTAACTAACTAACTAACTAACTAACTAACTAAATAAATAAATAAATAAATAAATTCTATTCCAATCCCTTTCCTTCCCATTCTGTTCCATTATTCTATTCCATTCTTTCTTGTTTTGTTTTGATCTGTTAACAAATAAGCAATGAGGAAACAATCAATATTAATAAAAATCTTAAGGATACAAGCAACAAGTTACAGTCATAGGTGGGAGGAAATGGGTGATAGGAATGATGGGGGAAAAACCTAGTATCAATAGTAGTAATTATGTATTTTTTATGTAATTATGTATTTTGTACTTACGTATTTTTAAATTATGTAACTTGTTGCTTGTAATCTTTAAGATTTTTATTAATATTGATTGTTTCCTGACTACTTATTTGACCTCTATGACAATTGCAATCATTAAGCGTTGTACCTCATGATTTTTGAAAATTTATATTTTCTTTTTATTTACTCTGAGAACATCTGCACCAAAGACAAATTCCTTGTGTGTCCAGTCACACTTGGCCAATAAAGAATTCTAATTCTAATTTTATTCTATTCTATTGATTCTTGACAAATGTATATTTTCTTTTTATTTACACTGAGAACATCTACACTAAAGACAAATTCCTTGTGTGTCCAGTCACACTTGGCCAATAAAGAATTTCTATTCTGTTCTGTTCTGTTCTGTTCTATTCTACTCTACTCTACTCTATTCTATTCTATTCTATTCTATTGATTCTTGACAAATGTATATTTTCTTTTTATTTACTCTGAGAACATCTACACTAAAGACAAATTCGTTGTGTGTCCAGTCACACTTGGCCAATAAAGAATTCTTATTCTTATTCTATTCTATTCTATTCTATCCTATTCTATTCTATTGATTCTTGACAAATGTATATTTTCTTTTTATTTACTCTGAGAACATCTGCACCAAAGACAAATTCCTTGTGTGTCCAGTCACACTTGGCCAATAAAGAATTTCTATTCTATTCTATTCTATTGATTACTGACAAATGTATACAGTGTTCCCTCGAGTTTCGCTGGGGATGCGTTCCGAGACAGCCTGCGAAAGTCGAATTTCCACGAAGTAGAGATGCGGAAGTAAATACACAATTTTTGGCTATGGACAGTATCACAAGCCATCCCTTAACACTTTAAACCCCTAAATTATCATTTCCCATTCCCTTAACAACCATTTACTCACCATTATTACTGGTACTCACCACTGAATAAGACACTTAGTGATCCTGATATTTATAAACATAATTATGTATTAACAATAATTATTTTTTTGTTATTTATTTGCAAAAAATATTAGTTTGGTGATGATGTATGACATCATCAGGCGGGAAAAACCGTGGTATAGAAAAAAACCCACGAAGTATTTTTTAATTAATATTTTTTGAAAAACCGTGGTATAGGCTATTCGCGAAGTTTGAACCAGCGAAAATCGAGGGAACACTGTATTTTCTTTTTATTTACTCTGAGAACATCTACACTAAAGACAAATTCCTTGTGTGTCCAGTCACACTTGGCCAATAAAGAATTCTATTCTATTCCATTCTATGCTATTCTAGAAAATAGGTCTGTAATAAAAGCCAACAAGTGTTTCAGCCTCCATAGAAGGCCAGGGTGCTTAGAATAACACCACGGTGTTTGCGTTAAAAGGTATCTCTGAGCGACAAGAAATTGGAGTGGCACATCCTGAGCTGATCTCCCTGTCACCCAAAGAAGAGAAAATGCCCCGTCCCTTGTCAAGTAGATTGCACGCATCTCACACACCCGTCAGAAAAAGGCTTCAATCACCCGGTTGCACTCTCCAATTTGAAGTCACCTACTGTCTCTGATCACCACGCGGATCTTAAAGCCGAGAGAACAAACGGTCACCAGAAAAATATCGCCTCAGGTAGCATCCGTTCCTTGCTTCGTGTGCCCGGGATCGAGGATCTTGAACCGAGGGTGTTAATACGGTGGCGCCGAAACCATCGCGGCCTTCCCTCCCTTGGGAAGCAACCCCTGTCGTTGTCCTCCACAATTTAGCTGAAATGCCTGCAATTCAGAGAAAGCTTTGGAATCACTAGAATTGCCTAGTTGTTTTGCGTGATTAGATCTTTCGGGCGCTTTTCTTTATTGAACAAATGAACAATCTCGTGTCATTTGCACAATAAATAAATTAAAAAACCCAAAGACAGCGATAGGCAAGATAAAAACTGGAATCAATTATAATTATCTAGCCTGGTAATTAAACCTTGGCAAGCAAACCTCTTTCTCTTCTTTCTCTTCCTCCTCCTCCTTTCTTCCTCCCTTCTTTCCCCTTCTCCTCTCCCTTCCTTCCTTCATTCTTTCTCCTTCTCCTCCCCTTCCTTCCTTCCTTTCTTCTTCTTCTTATCCTCCCCCTTCCTTCCGTCCTTCTTTCTTTCTTTCCTTCTTTCTTTCTTTCCTTCTTTCTCCTTCTCCTCCCCATTCCTTCCTTCCTTCCATCCATCCATCCTACCTCCTCCATCATATGAGGAGTCCCATTGGGATTGGGTGGCATAGAAGTCGAATAAACAAACAAATATCTTCTTCCTCCTCCATCTCTTTTTCTTCTTGCTCTTCCGTCTCCTCCATCATCTCCTCTTCCATCACCTCCTCCTTTTTTCCTCTTGTTCTTTCTCCTCTATCATCTCCTCTATCATCATTATCTTCCTTCCTTCCTCCCTCCCTCGTTCGCTCCTTCCATCTTCCTTCCTTCCTTTCCTTCCTTCCCTCCTTCCCATCTTCCTTTCTACCTTCCTTTCTTCCTTCCTTCCTTCCCTTCTGTCCTTCTTCTCTCCCTCCTTCCATCTTCCTTCCTTCCTTCCCTTCCTTCCTTCCCTCCCTCATTCCCTCCTTCCATCTTCCTTCCTTCCTACCTTCCTTTCCTTCCTTCCTTGCTTCCCTTCTGTCCTTCCTTCTCTCCCTCCTTTCATCTTCCTTCCTTCCTTTCTTCCTTTCTTTCCTTCCTTCCTGCCTTTGCTCCCTCCCTTCTTCCATTTTCCTTCCTTCCTTCCTCCTCCCTTTCTTCTTCTTCTTCTTCTTCTTCTTCTTCTTCTTCTTCTTCTCCTTCTTTTTCCTCCTCCTTCCTCTTCCCCTTCCCCTGCCCCTCCTCTCCCCCTCTCCCTCTTCTAACCACTGAGCCGGGGTGGCACACTGGTTAGAGTGCAGCATTGCAGGCTGCTTCATCTAACTGCTAGCTGTAATTCAGCAGTTCAAATCTCACCAGGCTCAAGTTTAACTTACTCTTCCATCCTCCTTCAAATGAGGACCCAGATTGTTGGGGGCAAGAGGCTGAGTTTGTAAACTGCTTAGAGAGGGCGGTAAAATCACTATGAAGCGGTATATAAGTCTAAATGCTATTTCTCTTCTTCTTCCTCTTCTTCCTTCCCCACCTCCTCCTCCACCTCTTCCAAACTTCACATCCTAATTTCCTTAATTCCTGGGATTGGCCTTCCAAATTCACTCTGCATGGAGTGTTTATGTTTCTTTGTGTGTCCACATTATATTAGTTGTTGTTGCTGTTGCTGTTGTTGTTGTTTTTAAAAAGGGAGATGGTTTAAAAGCCCGGTTAGTGACTTCGTAGGTGTAAACCAAATTAACCATAACAATTTGTGACCTGTTTCATATTTCTCAAGCTCCTAAGTGTATGTTTCATGAAATGGCCTTTAAGGACAATTACACCTTCGCTCAATATCAACCCTCTAGAAGTTCTCCCTCGCGACGGATCGAATCCTCTCTTAAGGCAGCTCCAAATTAGAGTCTAATTATATTTGATTTCGGGGGGAAAACAGCTTGGAAAATTAACACTTGTTTGGGTTTTTTTAACGCTTGTGTGAAAGCACTCAAAGATGTGTTCTCTGTCTATGGAAGTACTGTATTTCTCGATTTCATTAAAATGGATGCAACTTTTCAGAATTTCCAAGTCAGCTTATTGGACTTCAATTCCCAGAATTCTCAGGCTGTAAGAATTGAAATCCACCCATTTTTAAAAAACTGCTGAATTTGGGGAAACTGCGGTCTGGCGAATCCATTTGTAATCTAGGTATCATTTTCTCGTTCAGACAAATGCTTGCTTATTCAGCAACGGGACAGTTTCTTTGAAGAATACTTTGTCTCCATAAATTGATTATTCCTCCATTGTAAATGTACTGAATTTCTCTCCATGCGCAGAGTATTGAAAGTAACCTAAAACTTTAAAATGAATCATGTTTTGCAAGAAGCATTGGTTTTTTTTAAGCATTTAGCTTTATTAATGGAAGCAGAAATAGAATGGAATAGAATTTTTATTGGCCAAGTGTGATTGGACACACAGGGAATTTGTCTTGGTGCATATGCTCTCAGCGTACATAAAATAAAATATACATTTGTCCAGAATCATGTGGTACAACACTTAATGATTGTCATAGGGGTCAAATAAGCAATGAAGAAGCAATATTAATAAAAATCTTAGGATATAAGCAACAAGTTACAGTCATATAGTGAACATGGGAAGAAATTTATTTATTTATTTATTAGATTTGTATGCCGCCGCTCTTCGTAGACTCGGGGCGGCTCACAACACAATAAAACAGTTCATGACAAATCTAATAATTTACAATTTAAAATATTTAAAAAACCCCATTATTAAAAAGACATACATACAAACATACCATACATAAATTATATAGGTCCGGGGGAAATATCTCAGTTCCCCCATGCCTGACGACAAAGGTGGGTTTTGAGAAGTTTACGAAAGGCAAGGAGGGTAGGGGCAGTTCTAATCTCTGGGGGGAGCTGGTTCCAGAGAGTCGGGGCCGCCACAGAGAAGGCTCTTCCCCTGGGGCCCACCAACCGACATTGTTTAGTTGACGGGACCTGGAGACGGCCCACTCTGTGGGACCTAATCGGTCGCTGGGATTCGTGCAGCAGTCTCGTAGATAATAAATAAATAAATAAATAAATAAATGGGTGAAAGGAATGATGAGAAAAACTAGTAGAATAGAAGTGCAGATTTAGTAGAAAGTCTGACAGTGTTGAGGGAATTATTTGTTTAGTAGAGTGATGGCATTCGGAAAAAAACTGTTCTTGTGTCTAGTTCCCTTGGTGTGCAGTGCTCTGTAGCGACGTTTTGAGGGTAGGAGTTGAAACAATTTGTGTCCAGAATGGTAGGGCTCAGTAAATATTTTCCCCGCCTTCTTTTTGACTCGTGCAGTATACAGGTCCTCAATGGGAGGCAGGTTGGCAGCAATTGCTTTTTCTGCAGTTCTGATTGTCCTCTGAAGTCTGTGTCGGTCCTGTTGGGTTGCAGCACCAAACCAGACAGTTATAGAGGTGCAGATGACAGACTCAAGAGTGAGGTGCAGGGCACTGCCGATATATAGGTTATAAAGGTGGTTTCTCAACTTATGACCACAACATATTTCCATTGCTAAGCGAGATCGTTGTTAAACAAGGTTTGCCCTGTTTATGGCCATCTTGCCACAGTGGTTAAGAGAATCACAGCAAGGTTAAGTTAGTAACATGGTTGTTAAGTAAACTTGCTTCTCATTAGTTTTGCTTGTCGGAATGCTGCAACCGATGGGACTTTGCAACCGTTGTAAGTATGAACCAGTGGCCAGCTGTCGAGCAAGTAGAGCAATGGAAAAAACCCTGCAAAGACAGGGCTTGGAAAACATTCCTAGGAAAGAGTAACAATGAAAGAACTTGCAAGCGGTAAGAGCTGGGAACATCGTTAGCACCTGGTTAGGGCTGGAAAAAAACTTACTTGGAGCAAGTTAGAGCAATGGAAAAAACCCCTGCAAAGACAGGGCTTGGGAAACATTCTTAGGAAAGAGTAACAATGAAAGAGCTTGCAAGCGGTAAGAGCTGGGAACATCATTAGCACCTGGTTAGGGCTGGAAAAACACTTACTTGGAGCAAGTTAGAGCAATGAAAAAACCCGTGCAAAGACAGGGCTTGGAAAACATTCTTCACAGAGAGTAACAATGAAAGAGCTTGCAAGCGGTAAGAGCTGGGAACATCATTAGCACCTGGTTAGGGCTGGAAAAAACTTACTTGGAGCAAGTTAGAGCAATGAAAAAACCCGTGCAAAGACAGGGCTTGGAAAACATTCTTCACAGAGAGTAACAATGAAAGAGCTTGCAAGCGGTAAGAGCTGGGAACATCATTAGCACCTGGTTAGGGCTGGAAAAAACTTACTTGGAGCAAGTTAGAGCAATGGAAAAAAACCCTGCAAAGACAGGGCTTGGGAAACATTCTTAGAAAAGAGTAACAATGAAAGAGCTTTCAAGCGATAAGAGCTGGGAATAGCATTAGCATCTGGTTAGGGCTGGAAAAAAACTTACTTGGAGCAAGTTAGAGCAATGAAAAAAACCCCTGCAAAGACAGGGTTTGGAAAACATTCTTAGGAAAGAGTAACAATGAAAGAGCTTGCAAGTGGTAAGAGCTGGGAACATTGTTAGCACTTGGTTAGGGCTGGAAAAACACTTACTTGGAGCAAGTTAGAGCAATGAAAAAACCCCTGCAAAGACAGGGCTTGGAAAACATTCTTCACAGAGAGTAACAATGAAAGAGCTTGCAAGCGGTAAGAGCTGAGAACATCATTAGCACCTGGTTAGGGCTGGAAAAACACTTACTTGGAGCAAGTTAGAGCAATGGAAAAAACCCCTGCAAAGACAGGGCTTGGGAAACATTCTTAGAAAAGAGTAACAATGAAAGAGCTTGCAAGCGGTAAGAGCTGGGAACATCGTTAGCACCTGGATAGGGCTGGAAAAAAACTTATTTGGAGCAAATTAGAGCAATGAAAAAAAAAACCCTGCAAAGACAGGGCTTGGAAAACATTCTTAGAAAAGAGTAACAATGAAAGAGCTTGCAAGCGGTAAGAGCTGGGAACATTGTTAGCACCTGGTTAGGGCTGGAAAAAAACTTACTTGGAGCAAGTTAGAGCAATGGAAAAAAATCTGCAAATACTTAGAGCTTGGAAAACATTCTTTGCAGACAGTAACAATGAAAGAACCTGCAAGGTAAGAGATGGGAAGATCGTGAGCAGCTAGTTAGGGCTACAAAAAAAAAAAAGCTTTGAAAAAAGCTGCATTCAGAGTATAAGATGCACCTGAATTTTCAGCCTCTTTTAGGGAGGAAAAAGGTGCATCTCATACTCCGAAAAATACAGTAGTTAATAGGAGGGATGAGAATAATAATAAGTAATACATAGAAACTTAGAAACACAGAAGATTGACAGCAGAAAAAGACCTCCTGGTCCATCTAGTCTGCCAATACACTATTTCCTATATTTTATCTTAGGCTGGATATAGGTTTATCCAGGCATGTTTAAATTGAGTTACTGTCACTTTACCAACCACGTCTGCTGGAAGTTTGTCCCAAGCATCTACTACCCTTTCAGCAAAATAATATTTTCTCACCTTGCTCCTAATCTTTCCCCCAACTAACCTCAGATTGTGCCCCCTTGTTCTTGTGTTCACTTTCCTATTAAAAACACTTCCCTCCTGAACCTAATTTAACCCTTTAACATACAGTCTTAGTAAACAGTTCTGACAGCGTTGCAGGCATTAGTTGTTTACCAGAGTGATGGCATGCAGGGAAAAAACTGTCCTTGTGTCTCGTTTTTGTGGTGTGCAATGCTCCGTAGCATCGGATCAGAAGGAGATTAAATTCTGTACGCAGTCCAGTCCTACGACAGCTATTTCTATGATCCCCCCTGAGAGAACCATTACAATGATTTCTTACTTTAACAGCCCCAGAGAGGAAAGACACAAAAGGCTGCTACCAAAAGAGTTGTACCGCTCCTTGCTTTCAATTTTATTATTTTTTTAAAATGCAGAACATCCGTTTCTGGAGCTAGGGAGGCCGTCTTAATTTCTGC
>NC_091953.1:5679121-5684321 GCF_031021105.1 Erythrolamprus reginae | reverse complement strand
GTTTATGCACTATTTACCGAATGCTTAATACAACCTTCAAATGTGACTGTGCTCCTCAACCAATTATGCTATCGTTTGTCCTTTTTGTGGCTATTCAAATAATGGGACTTCATCAACCGAAAGAGTCCAAGCACCTACCTTCCTTCCTTCCTTTCTTCCTTCCTTCCTTCCTTCCTTCCTTCCTTTTTTCCTTCCTTCCTTCCATCCTTCTCCTCCCCCTTCCTTCCTCCCTTCCCTTTCCCTTCCATCTTCCTTCCTTCCTTCCTTCCTTCCTTTCCTTCCTTCCTTCCCCTTCCTTCCTTCCCTCCTTCCATCTTCCTTCCTTCCCTCCCTCCTTCCCTCCTTCCATCTTCCTTCCTACCTTCCTTTCTTCCTTTCCTTCCTTCCTTGCTTCCCTTCTGTCCTTCCTTCTCTCACTCCTTCTATCTTCCTTCCTTCCTTTCCTTCCTTCCTTGCTTCCCTTCTGTCCTTCCTTCTCTCACTCCTTCCATCCATCTTCCTTCCTTTCTTTCCTTTCTTTCCTTCCTTCCTGCCTTCCCTCCCTCCCTCCTTCCATCTTCCTTCCTACCTTCCTCCTCCCCTAAACCCTTTTTAGTATAACCCTTGTACAGTGTTGGGTGTGTGTGTCAGAGAGAGAGCCAGCATCCAGGAACATTTTGTACTGCTCGCCAGCTGCTAAGCAGGCACGGAATAAATGCTTTTGGATCACACCACGGCCTTCTTTGCTTCTCCACTGCCAGCGTGTGGGTTGGGGGGTCAAGACCATGGCCCTCCCCATATGCTGGAGATAAAATGCTGGAACATTCCAAGAACCTCTCGTTTCTTCATAACAACTCTGGTTGACTTCAGGACAAGATACTGTTGATCAGGGGAAGGTATTATGTAAACCTTGTGAGAGGCATGAAACTATGGGAACATCCACACATGATGTGGAAGATGTATCTGCTTCCAAATGAAGGGGAACGGGGGGAGGAAGGAGAAAATGAGGGGGAGACAAGGGGGGGGAGGAGGAGGAGGAAGAAGAAGAAGAAGAGGAAGAAGAAGAGATGAAGAGGAAGAAGAGGAAGAGGAAGAAGAGATGTTGAAGAAGAGATCAAGAGGAAGAAGAAGAAGAGGAGGAGGAGATGAAGAGGAAGAAGGAGGAAGGACAAAGAAAAAGGAGGAGGAGGAAGAAGAAGAGGAAGAAGAGGAAGAGGAAGAAGAAGAGATGTTGAAGAAGAAGAAGAAGAGATGTTGAAGAAGAAGAAGAAGAGGAGGAGGAGGAGTTGAAGAGGAAGAAGGAGGAAGGACAAAGAAAAAGAAAGGAGGAGGAAGAAGAGAAGAAGAAGAAGAAGAAGAAGAAGAAGAAGAAGAAGAAGAAGAAGAGATGAAGAGGAAGAAGGAGCAAGGACAAAGAAAAAGGAGGAGGAGGAGGAGGAGGAAGAAGAAGAAGAAGAGATGAAGAGGAAGAAGGAGGAAGAGGAAGAAGAAGAAGTAGAAGAAGAGATGAAGAGGAAGAAGGTGGAGGACAAAGGAGAAAAAAGAGCAGGAGGAGGAAGAGGAGGAGGAGGAAGAGATGAAGAAGAAAGAGAAGAGGCGGAGGTTATTTGAAATGAACTTTCATGGTGAAAAACAAGAGAGAGATTCTCAAGCGAAGAAGCAAAGTTTATGCATTTATCACCCTAAAAATGAATTCCAGAAGAAGCAACGTGTTTTTTTTAACAGGCAAATCTGTAATTTTCTTTTCAACTGGCTCTAAGCTCCAGACCCCTGTTCCCTCCATATGCTTCTTGTAGACTGGATTTGGTGAGCTGCGAGACCTTTAATCCCGCCAGATGTTTGAAATTCCCAAATCTTGCCGGAGTTAGAGTCATGCAATGCTAGATTCAGAAGGGATCCATGAGGCAAAATTTCTGTTGCTATTTAGCAACATTTGCTAAATGAATTTTATCCCGTTACATCTTTTGTGTCACAGCTGCAACGGGCATAAGTGTGAAAAATGCTTCTAAGTCGCCGTTTGCAGTGCCGTTGTAACTTTGAACGGTCACTAAAACGTACTTTTTATAAGCAGAGGACTATCTGTACATAATTCTGCGAGTTCAGTTTGTCCAAGTGTGTATTTAGTTTTCGGATTCTTTTTACCAATGTGTAGGACAGAGCATTTGTTGGATGAGATTTGCAGTTGCCAGTTGTTAGACCATTCAGCTACATGGTCGAGGTCCTTTCGAAGGGTAGAAGTTTTATCTATCTATCTATCTATCTATCTATCTATCTATCTAATTAATTATTATTATTATTAATAATAATAATAATTATTATTATTATTATTATTATTATTATTATTTATTGGATTTGTATGCCGCCCCTCTCCGCAGACTCGGGGCGGCTAACAACAATAATAAACACAACATGTACAATCCAATAATAAAAAACAACTAAAAACCCCTATTATAAAACCAAACATACACACAAACATACCATGCATAACTTGTAATGGCCTAGGGGGAAGAGCTATCTCAACTCCCCCATGCCTGGCGGTATAAACGAGTCTTGAGTAGTTTGCGAAAGACAGGGAGGGTGGGGACAGTTCTAATCTCTGGGGGGAGTTCCTTCCAGAGGGCCAGGGCCGCCACAGAGAAGGCTCTATCTATCTATCTAATCTATCTATCTATCTATCTATCTATCTATCTATCTATCTATCTATCTATCTATCTATCTATCTATCTATCTATCTATCTATCTATCTATTAGATTTGTATGCCGCCCCTCTCCGAAGACTCGGGGCAGCTCACAACAGTAATAAAAAACAATGTAACAGTGGAACAAATCTAATATTAAAAACATATAAAACCCTATCATTATTTAAAAACCAAACAGCAACATTCATACCAAACATAAAACAAAGTATAAAAAAGCCTGGGGGGAAAGTACCTCCACTCCCCCATGCCTGGCGGTATAAGTGAGTCTTAAGTAGTTTACGAAAGACAGGAAGGGTCGGGGCAGTTCTAATCTCCGGGGGGAGTTGGTTCCAGAGGGCTGGGGCCGCCACAAAGGCTCTTCCCCTGGGGCCCGCCAAACGACATTGTTTAGTCGACGGGACCCGGAGAAGGTCAACTCTGTGGGACCTTATCGGTCGCTGGGATTCGTGCGGTAGCAGGCCGTTCCAGAGGTAATCTGGTCCAATGCCATGTAGGGCTTTAAAGATCATGACCAACACTTTGAATTGTGACCGGAAACTGATCGGCAGCCAATGCGAGCCACGGAGTGTTGAAGAAACATGGGCGAATCTTGGAAGCCCCACGATGGCTCTTGCGGCTGTGTTCTGCACGATCTGAAGTTATCAGAGGTATTAAATAGCTTAACATCATCAGCAAAGAGAACACAATTGCTTGTAATATTGTCACAGAGATCGTTTATGTAGAGTATAAAGAGAGTAGGTCCTAGGACACTGCCTTGGGAAACGCCACTGTTAGCTGGAGCAGGATTAGATATGGCAATGGCATCACCTATTTTGACCACCTGTTGTCTGTTTCACAGGAACGCTGATATCCAATTGTGCGGTGGTCCTGAGATGCCATAAGATTTTAGTTTCATAAGAAGTTTGTCGTGAACTACTGAATCAAAGGCTTTGCAAAAGTCTATGTAGATTGCATCAATTGATTTACCCTGGTCAATTTGGGTAGTCCATATGTTTTTTGCGGTGTAAAAGTTGAAGGTTGCAGGATCATTTTTTTCTGAATTGTTTGTTGGAAAGTAGGTTATTTGTTTCAAGGTGGAGTGTAATGGATTAGTTAATGATGGATTCCATGACTTTGCAAGTGACGCAGGTCAACACTTTACCCTTAGATTATCTACAGCTGACCTATCCAGATTCCTAAGAGGTCAGTAAGGGGCGAGTACAAGGGCACTCGAGTGCCTTCCATCCCCAGTCCTATTGCTCTCCTATATCTCCTATACCTTTCTTCTATTCCTATATCTCTTCTCCTATTCTTTCATTGATATGTTCTATTACTATATCTTCTTTTCTATTGTTTCATAGATATATTTTACTATGAGTATCTCCTCTATAACCTTCATCATGTATTTTACTATGTGTATATAGATATATACCCACTAAAACCCTCATTGTGTATTGGACAAAATAGATAGATAGATAGATAGATAGATAGATAGATAGATAGATAGATAGATAGATAGATAGATAGATAGATAGATAGATAGATAGATAAAAGGAAATTGGTCTATAATTTTCAACATTGCAAGGATCGCCTTTTTTGAAAATAGGGATGACCGTGGCTGGAGACCAGAGTTTAGTTAGGAAGCTAGTTGTAGAAGATAAATTGAAAATTATGCTTAGGGGTTCAGCCTGAGTTGAAGAGAGTTTTTTTAAGAAGTATGGACATAGTCTGTCAGGTCTGATAGATAGAGATGGTTTTAGGTTGTGCAGCGATTTCTTTAATGTTTTCTTCTTTAAAGTCGTTTTGTGTTGGATCATTGAAGTTAATTATGGAGGTGCGCTGTTATATTGGTCCTGTATCTATGTCGTATCTAAGCAAACTTCAGAAGCAGCCCTCCAGCAAATTTTATTCTCAGGATCATCTGATTTCCAGGAAATCTGCATAATTTTATTTAGTTATTCAAATATATTCCCCTCTTTAGCCCATTTGCCTTAGGATAGTCCCCGGTTTTGGGAAAGGCGTAAATTAAATCTTTGGCTCATCTAGTAAATGACTTGCTGGGCTCCTTATTCGAGAAACGCGTTTTATTATTTGCACGTAACGGAGGCAATTAAACACAGCTCATCAAACCTGTCCTGGGAAAAAACCCAGCAACGGAGAATGAAGCCCTGAAAAATATATATATATATATTGACATGGTCATTGAAGACCGAGGTCTGAATTAAAAACTTGCTGGGAAAGCAGATGTAGAAGGTGGAAAATTGCCTGTGGAGCAAAAATATCTGTAAAGTTTGGAAGGGAAGAAGAAGAAGAAAGGTTGATGTCCTTCATTCAAGGCCAAATTTACGTGAGAAGAAATGTGAGGATTTTTTCTTTTTTTTCCTGGAGAGGAAAAAAAATCCTTTTGTCAAGAGAATCTGGCTGGTTTTGCTGGCAGGAGAATGAAGTTACAAGCAGCTCTGAAAAGTTTGCCCCAGCCGTTCTCTTAACTTCCCACAAATACTGCAAGGGAATTGTGGGAAATTACACAATTAAACAAGCAT
>NC_091953.1:5629121-5676621 GCF_031021105.1 Erythrolamprus reginae | reverse complement strand
GTTTCTTGATTGGGATGTTGTTGGTCTAGTGGGAATCTTGGCTTTACTCTCTGTTTATCTTACTATTGATTGCTGGCACAGAGGTTTCTGGGATATAGAAGTTCTTGGCCTTTGCTTTGAGAGGTTCTTTCAGCTTTTTAGTCTAATGAACATTCTTGGATTTTTTTCTGACTGTCTCCCCTTCATGTATGAATTAAACCTTACTCTTCAGTTTTTAAAAAACCCAGACAAGGTGAATTTGTTGTCTGGGTGGACCAATTGTCCGATTCAGCAAAGGCTCATGTTCCTGGCATCCAGTAGATGTGTAGAGTTGACAACTGGCTGACTTAGGAGAAGGAGGAGGAAGAGGAAGAGGAGGAGGAGGAAGAGGAGGAGGAGGAAGAGGAGGAGGAGGAAGAGGAGGAGGAGGAAGAGGAGGAGGAGGAAGAGGAGGAGGAGGAGGAAGAGGAGGAGGAGGAAGAGGAGGAGGAGAAGGAAGAGGAGGAGGAGGAGGAGAAGGAAGAGGAGGAAGAGGAAGAGGAGGAAGAGGAGGAGAAGGAAGTGGAGGAGGAGGAGAAGGAAGAGGAGGAGGAAGAGGAGGAGGAGGAAGAGGAGAACGAAGAGGAGGAGGAGGAGGAGGAGGAGGAGGAGGAGGAGGAGGAGATGCAAGTAGTGATTCTGGCCTCCCCATTGGAAGGGACCTTGGAGGTCTTCTAGTCCAACCCCCTGTTCCAGCAGGAAACCCTATCCCATTTCAGACAGAAGCACCCACAATTTCTAGTGGCTAGCTGTTCCACTAGTTTTTTCTCACCATTCCTATCATTTATTTATTTATTTATTTATTTATTGGATTTGTATGCCGCCCCTCTCCAGAGACTCGGGGCGGCTAACAGCGACAATAAAACACTGTACAATAGTAATTTGGTATTGATGATTAAAAACCCATTAATATAAAAACCAAACATACATACATACATACCATGCATAGAATTGTAAAGGCCTAGGGGGAAAGAGGATCTCAATTCCCCCATGCCTGGTGGCAGAGGTGGGTTTTAAGTTGTTTACGAAAGGCAAGGAGGGTGGGGGCAGTTCTAATCTCTGGGGGGAGTTGGTTCCAGAGGGCTGGGGCCGCCACAGAGAAGGCTCTTCCCCTGGGTCCCGCCAGGCAACATTGCTTAGTTGACGGGACCCGGAGAAGATCCACTCTGTGGGAACCTAACTGGTCGCTGGGATTCATGCAGCAGAAGGCGGTCCCTGAGGTAATCATCCCTTTCCTCCCACTAATGACTGTATGACTGTAACTTGTTGCTTAAGATTTTTATTAATATTGATTGTTTCCCCATTGCTTATTTGACTTCTCTTCTCTTCTTAAATAATATGTGAAATAATATGTGAAAGGGTTAAATAAGGTCCAGGAGGGAAGTGTTTTTAATAGGAAAGTGAACACAAGCACAAGGGGGCACAATCTGAGGTTAGTTGGGGGAAAGATCAGAAGCAAGGTGAGAAAATATTATTTTACTGAAAGAGTAGTAGATGCTTGGAACAAACTTCCAGCAGATGTAGTTATGCCTGGGATAAACATATATCCATCCTAAGATAAAATATAGTAAATAGTATAAGGGCAGACTAGATGGACCATGAGGTCTTTTTCTGCCGTCAATCTTCTATGTTTCTCTTCTCTTCTCTCTCCTCTCCCCTCCCCTCTCCTCTCCCCCCTCTCCTCTCCTCTCCTCTCTCCTCTCCCCTCTCCTCCTCTCCCCTTCTCCTCCACTTTCCTCTATTCTATTCTATCCTACCCTACCCTACTCTACTCTACCCTACCCTACCCTACCCTACTGTACTCTACTCTACTCAACTCAACTCAACTCTAAAAACTTTGAATGTTGGAGCATTACTGTAGGCTGAGGGGGAAAAAATGTGGTGCATTGCTTTCTGGGTGACCCTGGTACCAATAGTTGTTGGCTTCCCAACAATGATTTTTCCCATTTTAATTCTTTTCCCATTTTTGTTGGCCTCCCCACCCCCTTCTATAAGAAAATGCTGGTATCAAAATTTATACTACCTTATAAATATCCCGTTATCTTGCCCAAAATATACTATCAACAAATGAAGCCCTTTGCAGTAATAAAAGCCTGATTGCAGGGATTCAGCTTGATGGAATTTAAAAAGGGAAAAAAACCCACACCTTCCGATGCTTGTGTTGTTAATTCCTGGCCAATTTTCCAGACTCAGCCCTCCAAAGGTCAGGCCAGCTTCGTTTCAAAAGCAGGAGTCGTATAAAAGATTTAAAGCCATGTGTTCAAAATAAGAGAAGGGAACTGCAACATGAGAACACAGCCACGGAGCGAGGAGGAGACTGGGGCAGGGTGGGGACCCCAGATAGTAAATCTCTAGGAAATAATCTAAAACACAGATCTTCATCCAGACAAGGCAGGTCGGGTAGAAATCATGGCAAAAAAAGAAAAAGACCTTCAGGATTTGTTAGAACACCGCACAAACAGGGGCGGTTTCACATTCCCGCCACCACCAGTGCGCAGTGCGTTTTTGCTTCTGCGCATGGTACAGAAAGCAAAAATGCGGCGAAGTCTTGCACTCGGCATCGGACCAGAATACCTACGGGACCGCCTTCTGCCACATGAATCCCAGCGGCGGATTAGGTCCCACAGAGTTGGCCTTCTCCGGGTCCCGTCGACTAAACAATGTCGTCTGGGGGGACCCAGGGGAAGAGCCTTCTCTGTGGTGGCCCTGGCCCTCTGGAATCAGCTCCCCCCGGAGATTCGAACTGCCTCTACCCTCCTCGCCTTCCGAAAGAACTTAAAAACTTATTTATGCCGCCAGGCCTGGGGGTCATTAGACTCTAGCCTCTGGTCATTAAATGTGTTTGGTTATAATGAATGAATGATTGTGATACTTAGTTTTTATAATGGTTTTAGATAATTATCTATATTAATTGGATCCAACTGTCATTTGTACATTGTTTTACTGACATGTTGTGAGCCGTTCCGAGTCCATAGATAGGGGCGACATACAAATCCAATAAATGAATGAATGAATGAATGAATGAATGAATTATTATTATTATTATTATTATTATTATTATTATCATCATCATCTTATTTATTTATTTATTCATTCACTCACTCACTCACTCACTCACTCACTCACTCATTCATTCATTCATTCATTCGATTTGTATGCTGCCCTTCTCCAAAGACTCGGGGCAGCTCACAGAATACATTGAACAAACGAATGAATGAATGAATGAATGAATGAATGAATGAATGAATGAATAAATGAATAAATGAATGAATGAATGATCACTAAGCGGCCAGTTGTAAGTTGAGACTACCTGTACATTAAAAAAATTATTATTATTATTATTATTATTATTATTATTATTATTATTATTATTATATCCAAAAACATAACAGAAGATACAAACATGTTATGTTAGGAATCCTGGTTCCTTTCAGCTTCAGCACATTATTTTATCCCCTGGTTAGGGCTTTTAAAAAATCTTATTCTGAGAGAGTAACAATGAAAGAGCTTGCAAGCCAGTAAGAGCTGGGAACATCATTAATACCTGGAGAGAAACATTCTGAGCAAATAGAGCAATGGAAAAAATCCTGCAAAGCCTTAGGACTTGGAAAACATTCTTCTTTGCAGAGAGTAACAATAAAAGAGCTCGCAAGCCGGTAAGAGCTGAGAACATCGTTAACACCTGGTTATGTCTGGAAAGAAACTTACTCAGAGTAAGTTAAAGCAATGAAAAAAACCCTGCAAAGACTTAGGACTTGGAAAACATTCTTTGCAGAGACAAACATTGAAAGAGCCTGCAAGGTAAGAGCTGGGAAGATCGTTAGCAGCTAGTTTGGTTTGAAAAAAAAGCTACATTCGGAATATAAAACACACCCAAATTATCAGCTCCTTTAGGGATGAAAAAGGTACATCTTATTCTCCAAAATATTTATTTATTTATTTATTTATTTACTTACTTACTTACTTACTTACTTACTTACTTACTTACTTACTTACTTACTTACTTACTTACTTATTATATTTGTATGCCGCCCCTCTCCGTAGACTCGGGGTGGCTAACAACAATAATAAAACAGCATATGACAAATCTAATATTTAAAATTAGAAAATACACTATCTTCTTTTTTTATCTTCATAGTTCTATATGCTCTTTTATATACTGTATATACTACTGTATACTCAAGTTTTCTGTTCTTTTGTTTAATAATTTACATCTATATGCATATAATAATTGGTATTTACACATTCTATTATCCTTGCTCTTTAACCATTCATAAAAATCTATTCCATGTTAAGTAATATTGAGATTGCTACTTATCTTGTAGCTCCTTCGTCATCCTATCCTTTCGGCGCAGTCAACTACCTGTACTTTTAAAGCTGCCAAATTCCGTTTTCGAGTTTGTGCATTTAGGAAACAAGTGATGAAACATGGCACTTTCTGACTCAATCTGAGCGTATTCCTGCGCCAGTTTATAAATGTAACTGCTATAAATCAACGGTGACATTTTTCTCTTCGGATTGTTTCTGTGTTCTGGTCATGCACCGTAATAGACTATACTAATTTGATCGTGGGTACCGGCTACATAAATGTTAAATGCAATTATGCATTTACACCTCTTACACTCCCTCGAGGAAATACTTACGTCAGAATCTTAGTTTTTACTGCAGAGCAGTGTTAGAAAAAAGGAAAATGATGTGTCGGTGCCTGGAGGCTATTGGGGCCTGGATGGGTGTCAACAGACTCGAACTCAACCCGGATAAGACGGAGTGGCTGTGGGTTCTGCCTCCCAGAGACAATTCCATCTGTCCGTCCATCACCCTGGGGGTGGAACTGTTGACCCCCTCAGAGAGGGTCCGCAACTTGGGCGTCCTCCTCGATCCACAGCTCATGTTAGAGAAACATCTTTCAGCTGTGGCGAGGAGGGCGTTTGCCCAGGTTCGCCTGGTGCACCAGTTGCGGCCCTATCTGGACCGGGAGTCACTGCTCACAGTCACTCATGCCCTCATCACCTCGAGATTCGACTACTGTAATGCTCTCTACATGGGGCTACCTTTGAAAAGTGTTCGGAAACTTCAGATCGTGCAGAATGCAGCTGCGAGAGCAGTCATGAACTTCCCAAGTTATGCCCATGTTACACCAACACTCCGCAGTCTGCATTGGTTGCCGATCAGTTTCCGGTCACAATTCAAAGTGTTGGTTATGATTTATAAAGCCCTTCATGGCATCGAACCAGAATATCTCCGAGACCACCTTCTGCCGCACGAATCCCAGTGACCGATTGGGTCCCACAGAGTGGGCCTTCTCCGGGTCCCGTCGACTAAACAATGCCGTTTGGCGGGACCCAGGAGAAGAGCCTTCTCTGTGGTGGCCCCGACCCTCTGGAACCAGCTCTCCCTGGAGATTAGAACTGCCCGCACCCTCCTTGCCTTTCGTAAAGTTCTTAAGACCCATCTCTGCCGTCAGGCATGGGGGAACTGACACATGTCGTTTGGCGGGACCCAGGGGAAGAGCCTTCTCTGTGGTAGTAGATCCTTGGAACAAACTTCCAGCAGGCGTGGTAGATAAATCCACAGTAACTGAATTTAAACATGCCTGGGATAAACATAGATCCATCCTAAGATAAAAATACAGGAAGTAGTATAAGGGCAGACTAGATGGACCATGAGGTCTTTTTCTGCCGTCAATCTTTTTCTATGTTTCTACCAAGTAAAATAAAATACATGTTTTAGCCTCCTTCCTCCCATCCGTTGATTTGCCTCCTCCTATAACTTCCATCCCTAAACTTTTCAGCCTTACTCCCCAAAGCGGCTTTATCTGATCTTTCCTCTTTCCATTTGGGCCATAGATCTATTCAAGCCCAGCTCGTCTGCTGAATTTTGATGCCCCGTGGAGGAAAGGAGTGGTTGGATTTCTTACCTCACTGCCTTGATATAACAGTCAACTCTTTGTTTGGGTTGAGTTCAGTGGAAAGATAAGACTCTCGCTTTGCTTTCCTAAAGGGGTTTATTTATTTTTTGGGTATCTATTTTGAACAAGAAAACTAATTCCACCCCACACACACCGTGTCTGAAAAAGGTAGACATGACTGTTGTCGCGAAATTTAACCTTCCCTTTTTGACCTTCACAAATGCATACTGTCACCCTTGCTGTTTCTCTGTGGCTGATTTGGGCACCTAATGAATTCCGTAGAACATTTTAAAAAGTAACCATTGCTGTTGAAAACATAAAGGTGAGAGGTGGGATTCCTGTTACCTTCCCCATACGTTTGTGAATGTGATTTTTCGTGCTACCGCACGAATCCCAGCAGCCGATAAGGTCCCACAGAGTTGCCTTTCTCCAGGTCCTGTCAACTAAACAATGTCGTCTGGCGGGCCCCAGGGGAAGAGCCTCCTCTGTGGCGGCCCCGGCCCTCTGGAATCAACTCCCCCCGGAGATTAGAACTGCTCCCATCCTCCTTGTCTTCCGTAAACTACTTAAGACCCACCGCCAGGCATGGGGGATTTGAGACACCTTTCCCCCAGGCTTATTATAATTTATGTTTGGTATGTATGTGCTGTTTGGTTTTTAATTATGATAGGGTTTTTAGGGTTTTTTAATATTAGATTTGTGCCTGTATAATACTGTTTTTATCGTTGTTGTGAGCCGCCCTGAGTCTTCGGAGAGGAGCGGCATACAAATCTAATAAATTATTATTATCATCATTATCATTATCATTATTATTATCATTATTATTATTATTATTATTATTATTATTATTATTATTATTATTTAGATTTGTATGCCTTTCATAAGCTCCTTAAAACCCACCTCTGTCGTCAGGCATGGGGGAATTGAGACTCTCCCTCCCCCTAGGCTTATAAAATTTATGCATGGTATGTCAGTATGTATGATAGGTTTCTAAATTGGGGTTTTTTAAACTAACTTAAATATTAGATTTGTTTACATTGTATTATTATTGCTGTTAGCCGCCCCGAGTCTGCGGAGAGGGGCAGCATACAAATCTGATAGATAAAATAAAATAAATAAATAAATGCCGTCCCTCTCCGTAGACTCAGGGCGGCTCACAACAATAATGAAACAATGTACAACAAATCTAATATTTAAAAGTAACTAAAACCCCTTATTTAAAAAGCAAAACATACCATGCATAAACTATATAGACCCGGGGGAGATGTCTCAATTCCCCCATGCCTGGGTTTTAAGGAGTTTACGAAAGGCAAGGAGGGTGGGGGCAATCCTAATCTCCGGGGGGAGCTGGGTCCAGAGGCTCGGGGCCGCTATAGAGAAGGCTCTTCCCCTGGGTCCTGCCAGACGACATTGTTTAGTCGATGGGACCTGGAGAAGGTCAACTCTGTGGGACCTAACTGGTCGCTGGGATTCATGTGGCAGAAGGCGGTCCCAGAGATATTTTGGTCCGATGCCATGAAGGGCTTTATAGGTCATAACCAACACTCACTTTACTCGCACGTACCCCGTCCATGCTCTTGTGTGCATAAGAACATAAGAACCTAAGAAGAGCCCTGCTGAATCAGGCCAAAGCCCATCGAGTCCAGCATTCTGTGTCCCACCAATTGTCCATGGGAATCTTGAGCGGAAAGAGAAGGCAAGACCCTCCCTTTCCCTTGACCCCCAACAAATGGGACCCAAGGGAATCCTGCCTGCCTCAACCAACATAGAGGCGGCACATGGACATCCGTTTCAATAACCACCCATACACTTGGCATCCATGAATCTGTCTAATCCCAGAGCTGCATTCACAGTGTACTGTTAGCGGCGGCATTGTCAACTCCCGCCTGGGCAGGAGGGCCCTTTTTCAAGCAGCTGAACACACAAAAAAGATGGCAGTGTGCATGGATCGGCACTGGGTGATCCATTTATGTGACATCACCAGGGGATCACTACCAGTTCGAGCGGTCTGGTCTGAACTGGGAGGAAACCACCCCCATGAACTCACTGTGGAACTTCAGCATCAAATCGGCAAATTTAAACGAGGCCATTTTTTAAAAAAAATTAATTGATTTTAAAATATCAAAACACACACACAACATACAACAAGTCCTCAGTGATTTGCGCCCACCACCAGACAGCATTCGCACCCTCCACCAAAATGGGGGCATATTTATTTATTTTATTTTATTTATTTATTTATTTTGTCCAATACATAATACACATTGAAGAGAAAGATATGTAATAATATAAGTAAAGAAAAGAATAGAAGAAAAGATATAAAAGTGTAGGTGAACATATTTGAAAGGAAGAAAAGATAAATGAGATAAGGAGAGACAATTGGACAGGGGACGGAGGGCACACTGGTGCATTTATGCACGCCCCTTACTGACCTCTAAGGAACCTGGAGAGGTCAATCGTAGATAGTCTAAGGGAAAAATGTTTGGGGTTAGCGGTTGACACTACTGAGTCAGGTAATGAGTTCCACGCTTCGACAACTCGGTTGCTGAAGTCAAATTTTTTACAGTCAAGTTTGGAGCGGTTAATATTAAGTTTGAATCTGTTGCGTGCTCTTGTGTTGTTGCGATTGAAGCTGAAATAGTCATTGACAGATAGAACGTTGCAGCATATGATCTTGTGGGCAATACTTAGATCGTGTTTTAGGCGACGTAGTTCTAAGCTTTCTAGACCTAGGATTGATAGTCTCCTTTCGCAGGGTATTCTGTTTCGAGTGGAGGAGTGAAGGGCTCTTCTGGTGAAGTATCTTTGGACATTTTCAAGGGTGTTGATGTCCGAGATGTGGTATGGGTTCCAGACAGATGAGCAGTAGTCTAGGATGGGTCTGGCAAAAGTTTTGTAGGCTCTGGTGAGTAGCGTGAGATTGCCAGAGCAGAAGCTGCGTAGGATTAGATTAACAACTCTAGAAGCCTTTTTGGCGATATTGTTGCAGTGGGCTTTAGCACAATAGATTTATATACATTTTCTATAGATCATTTTAACTCAAGAGCAATACGTTCTTTTCTTTTCTTTTTTAAAGTAAAATTAGACATATGGAGCCTTGAAGAGGTGTAAAGCGATAGTCCCCAAACTGCTTCCAAAAGGGGATAAGATAGAAAATACTATCTGAGTATCCTTCAGTGGTGTCATTACAATGACAACAGATAACTTCAAGGGGGGAAAAAGGATAAAAGAATAAATGCCTTCTTCACAAACAAAAACGGCGTGTGCTTCGTGAAGGGTGAATTGCTTCTTTCTCTCTTTTTTTTTTGTTTGAGGCCAAGTGATGTGAAAGCGACCCAGGTGAATTTAGTAGACCTTCGGCTCAGTTGAGATCATTTAATTTAATTGTTCCTATGGTCAGGAAATTCATCCTTAGGTCCAGATTGGATCTCCCTTGGATGAGCTTCCACCCGTTCCTTCTTTATCCCACCCTCGGGTGCTTTGGAGAATAAGTGAATAATATTTATAACGGCTTGCGCTGCGCATGTAACTTCGGTTCTCTTGCGTGCATGCGCGTGTGTCCCAACGTGTTTTGGTTTTGCGCATGCACAGGAAGCCAAAACGTGCTGGAATCTTGTGAGGGGACGTACATACAGGAGATATTTTGGCAATTGTTTTGCTTCTGTGCTTGCGCGGAATAAAACATGGCCGAAATCTCACGTGGGCGTGTCCGCTCGTGAGATTTTGCTTCTGTGCATGCACACGAAACAACAATACACTGTAAACACGCATAGAGGAGAACCGAAGCAACGTAGCGGTGGTAATTTATTTTATTTATTTATTATTTATTTATTTTGTCCGATACACAATGAGGGTTTTAGTGGGTATATATCTATATACACATAGTAAAATACATGATGAAGGTTATAGAGGAGATACTCATAATAAAATATATCTAAGAAAGAATAGAAAAGAAGGTATAGGAATAGAACATATCAATGAAAGAATAGAAGAAGAGATATAGGAATAGAAGAAAGGTATAGGAGATATAGGAGAGCAATGGGACAGGGGACGGAAGGCACTCTAGTGCACTTGTACTCACCCCTTACTGACCTCTTAGGAATCTGGAGAGGTCAACCATGGATAATCCAAGGGTAAAGTGTTGGGGGTTTGGGGATGACAGTACGGAGTTCGGTAATGAGTTCCACGCTTCAACAACTCGGTTACTGAAGTCATATTTTTCATACGTTTCTGTCATAAGTTTCTGCCTACAAGGTTCCGTCCAAGTCTATTAATCCATTAATCCATTAATGTCACTCATAATCCTTCATTATTAAATATATAAATTAAAAAAGAGAACATAATCAAATACAAAGTATTTCAATAATGCAAGTTAAAGAAAACAAAAAACAAAAATAAAGATAGAATAAAAGAATAAAAGAATAAAGATTAAGAAAGGGTAAGAGTTATGTCATTTCGATCACAAACAACCTATATCACAAACAACCGCTGTATAGAGCGCTGGTGAGACCCCATTTGGAATACTGTTTTCTCTGGACACTTCACCTACAAAAAGATGGATCAAATTGAACGGGTCCAAAGACGGGCTAGAAAAATGGTGGAAGGTTTTAAGCATAAAACTTATCTGGAAAGACTTCATGAACCCAATCTGGAGAACAGAAGGGAAAAGGGGGGACATGATCGGGTTAAATAAAGTCCAGGATGGAAGTGTTTTTAATAGGAAAGTGAACACAGAAACAAGGGGGCACAATCTGAGGTTAGTTGGGGGAAAGATCAGAAGCAACGTGAGAAAATATTATTTGGCTGAAAGAGTAGTAGATGCTTGGAACAAACTTCAGGCAGGCGTGATTGGTAAATCCACAGTAACTGAATTTAAACGTACTTGGGATAAACATATATCCATCCTAAGATAAAATACAGGAAATAGTATAAGGGCAGACTAGATGGACCAGGAGGTCTTTTTCTGCTGTCAGTCTTCTATGTTTCTATAGTATCGATTTCTGTAGTGATTATAGGTTACCCCTCAACGTTGATTATTCATATAATGTTGTTATTCAAGTTGAGTGTAGAGGTATAATCTTAATGGTTATTGTAGGCTCGTGTAAATAAACAGTCCTTTGGAGATTAGTTTATACAGTTTGAAAAAATGTCTTGTTCAATAGCTAATGTGATTCAAAATGAAGGTTGTTTTCATTTCATCTCTTAAGCTGATGTTGGGAAGTATTATTTAGTTGTCTTTTTTTAATAACGTTCAGGTATTTTCTTTGACTTAGCCAATGGTACCATTTTTCCCAGGCTTTGTAGAAATCCGATTCATCTCTTATTTTGAATTCCATAATTTTAGTTAGAAACATAGAAACATAGAAGTCTGACAGCAGAAAAAGACCTCATGGTCCATCTAGTCTGCCCTTATACTATTTTCTGTATTTTATCTTAGGATGGATATATGTTTATCCCAGGCATGTTTAAATTCAGTTACTGTGGATTTATCTACCACGTCTGCTGGAGGTTTGTTCCAAGCATCTACTACACTTTCAGCAAAATAATATTTTCTCATGTTGCTTTTGATCTTTCCCCCAACTAACTTCAGATTGTGTCCCCTTGTTTCTTGTGTTCACTTTCCTATTGAAAACACTTCCCTCCTGGACCTTATTTAACCCTTTAACATATTTAAATGTTTCGATCATATCCCCCCTTTTCCTTCTGTCCTCCAGACTATACAGATTGAGTTCATTAAGTCTTTCCTGATACGTTTTATGCTTAAAACCTTCCACCATTCTTGTAGCCCATCTTTGGACCCGTTCAATTTTGTCAATATCTTTTTGTAGGTGAGGTCTCCAGAACTGAACACAGTATTCCAAATATGGTCTCACCAGCACTCTATATAGCGGAATCATAATCTCCCTCTTCCTGCTTGTTATACCTCTAGCTATGCAGCCAAGCATCCTACTTGCTTTCCCTACCGCCTGACTGCACTGTTCACCCATTTTGAAACTGCCAGAAATCACTACTCCTAAATTTACTTTATTTATTTATTTATTAGATTTGTATGCCGCCCCTTTCCGTAAATCCTTTTCTTCTGAAGTTTTTGCTAACACAGAACTGCCAATGCAATACTCAGATTGAGGATTCCTTTTCCCCAAGTGCATTATTTTACATTTGGAAACATTAAACTGCATTTTCCATTGCTTTGACCATTTATCTAGTAAACCTAAATCATTTACCAGTTAAACATTTTAGGGTAGTTGGGATTTTTCCTTGCTTCCAGAATTGGGCATACAGTATTCTTGCTGCAGTTAAAATGTGAAGGTCTTCTTTTTAAAGATTTTGTCTGTCCTTAACTTATTTCACACCACACCCTTTGATAATTCTCTTTTCCCTATGACCTAATTCAGCTAATACACCTGTGCAGTTCTACTTGATGCTGTAATTCATAAACATGCCAACAAATCATAGATATGCAGGTATAATGATAGGAGTTTACAGGAAGCTTTGAGAAAGCCTTGACAGCTAAGCCAAGGAATTTGTTCTGATGGTACCAGCTAGCGCGCTCATCCCTTTGGTAATATCACCATTCCTGAGAATATGAACTTTCCCTAAACTTTCCAGGCCTACCCAGAAATCTGTATTTGCAAAGCCTGGGCCAAACACATCCTAACTTATGCTAACAGCATAATGTGTTTCCTTATTTCATATATCATATATATTCTCTCCTTATCTATATATATATCATATATATTCTGTCCTTATCTCTTATATCATATATATTCTCTCCCTCCCATCTACTTCTCTTCTTTTTACTTTCTATCGTTATATATATATTACTTAATGTCTATTCTCTTCCATATGTATTGTATATTGACTATCTCCACCAAGTTTAACTGCACTTGACCGAAAACCAAAGATTTTGGCCATTATCCAAAACTGAAAATTTACTTCATGATTAAATTACATGTTGAATGGCTAATGTGCTAGATTTAATATTAAAAGCATTTGTGGACAGCAATAATATTAATTAGGCTTTGAGGAAGGGAGTGCGGAGCCAAACGTAACATTAAGTGGCAAGTTATTTCCAGACGCACAAAGACGTTGTGTAAAACGGCTGCAAAAACGTTTTAAGAATTTTGCTTCTTTAGTGAAGATGTAGAAGCAGTGTGGAAACAAGCCCAAAGCACCAATGTCTTTATTTAGTGTTTGCTGTTCACCGGTTGAAGAAATTATTACATTATGAGGAATATCTGTCAAAGATCCTGCTGGGAGTTTAGATTTGGAGATACAGCAGTTTCTTATGGAATTAATAACGTTCGATATTGCACCCTTAGGTTAATTTCGCTCTCCGTTTTGGCTGCTAAGAGTAATCAGTTTATGGCTAAGCAGGAACTGGGAAAATTTTTTGCACTAATGGACTTCGCTGTCTTTCTCATTGGAGACTCCTGGAATTATTGCAGTGAATAATCATTTAGTCCTGGACCTACAGCGAATTACACCAACAGATAAGTGCGTTTTAAGCATCTGGGATGCAATTTGTTCCTTTCCATCTCACCGCGGAGACAGGGAACATTAAAAACCAATATATAGGCCTTAAAACCAAGGGGGTAGAATAAGACATCTTAAATACAAGTCTAATGAATTCATCAATCAGTCCTCTCTCTCTGCCTTTGTACTCTGGCAGATACTATTAAATTAAAAAGAAAAAGAAAAAAAGCCAATATGAAAAGTTCAAATTAACTTTCGGCTGGGGAGAACAAATAGGTTTTCGTCTAATGAGTCCAATGAAATGCGTAATCCTATATTAAGAAGGCGAGGATGAATTTTGCGAAAATTCACCTTGGTTAGAAAACTTGAGGTTTTTTACCGGTGCTTAGAATCACAGGTAGGTTCTGGATGCGCTCAACTGTTCCAAGGATGCGCTGTGTGGGCATGTGCGCATTGCACGCAGGGGTGGATTCCCATTACTGCTGCTATCGGTGTGCTGCGCATGCACCTTTGGTTCTCATGCATGTGTCCCAGCATGCTTCCGCGCATGCACAAGAAACAAAAATGCACTGAAATCTTGCGAGGGGGCGCATGTGTGGGTGATATTTCAGCGATTTGTTTTTGCTTCTGCGCATGGGCAGAAGCAAAAAAACCACCAGAATTGCACACGTGCATATCCCATTACAAGATTTTGCTTCTGCGCATGCGCGCAAAACAGAAATATGCTGGGATGTGCACACACCAAAGAGAATTGAAGCTGCACATGCAGCGCACTGTGCGCTATTAGCACATCATCCTCTACGATACTGGTAGCAACCCACTACTACCCACTCCAAGTCTGTGGAGAGGTGCGGCATACAAATCTAATAAAATATTATGATTGATTGATTGATTGATGATTGCATTTGTATGCCGCCCCTCTCCGCAGACTCGGGGCGGCTAACAGCAACAATAAAGCAGTGTACAATAGTAATCTGATGTTAGAAACAATTAAAAACCCATTAATATAAAAAACCCAAACATACATACATACATACCATGCATAGAATTGTAAAGGCCTAGGGGGAAGAGGGTCTCAATTCCTCCATGCCTGACGGCAGAGGTGGGTTTTAAGCAGCTTACGGAAGGCAAGGAGGGTGGGGGCAATTCTAATCTTTGGGAGGAGTTGGTTCCAGAGGGCCGGGGCCGCCACAGAGAAGGCTCTTCCCCTGGGTCCCGCCAAGCGACATTCTTTAGTTGACGGGACCCGGAGAAGATCCACTCTGTGGGACCTAACCGGTCGCTGGGATTCGTGCAGCAGAAGGCGGTCCCTGAGATAATCTGGTCCGGTGCCTTTATTTTATTTTATTTTATTTTATTTTATTATTTCATTTCATTTCATTTTATTGTTATTACTACTATTATTATTGTTGTTGTTTTTATTATTATTATTACTGCTACTACTACTACTGATTGTGCTCTCCCATATGCACATGAACAGTACTTTAAAAAAGTTGCGAATACACAGAAGCAAAAAACAAGACGGCGGCACCTAAGAGAATTGGCTCAGGGGCATGGCAGGCCTGGATCACTGCCGGTTCCAGCGATCCAGTCCGCCAAGTTACTACCGGTTGTATAGAAGCAGTCCAAACCAGTTGTATAGAAGCAGTCCAAACCTCTTCTTTAGTAACCCTTTTCATTCCGTTCATACAAATAGTCCTTTGACTTACAACAACTCATTTAGTGACCGAAATTACAACAGCACTGAGAGAAGTGATCTTATGGCCCCATTTACAAATATCTACAAAAAGATAATTGACAAAATTGAACGGGTCCAAAGATGGGCTACAAGAATGGTGGAAGGTCTTAAGCATAAAACGTATCAGGAAAGACTTCATGAACTCTATCTGTATAGTCTGGAGGACAGAAGGAAAAGGGGGGACAGGATCGAAACATTTAAATATGTCAAAGGGTTAAATAAGGTTCAGGGGGGAACTGTTTTTAATAGGAAAGTGAACACAAGAACAAGGGGGGTCACAATCTGAGGTTAGTTGGGGGAAAGATCAGAAGCAACGTGAGAAAATATTATTTGACTGAAAGAATAGTAGATCCTTGGAACAAACTTCCAGCAGACATGGTTGGTAAATCCACAGTAACTGAATTTAAACATGCCTGGGATGAACATATATCCATCCTAAGATAAAATACAGAAAATAGTATAAGGGCAGACTGGATGGACCAGGAGGTCTTTTTCTGCCGTCAGTCTTCTATGTTTCTATTTCACACTTACGACCTTTGCAATATTCTCAAAACTCAGACGTTAGGCTACCGACTCATATTTATGACGGATGCTGTGACCTGCTAACAAGCAAAGTCAATAGGGAAACTGGAGCCCCTTCAACAACCACATTATTAGCATTACAACGGTAGCAATTATTTCTCCCTTCCCCCTAGGCTTATAGAATTTATAGTTGTTAGCCGCCCCGAGTCTTCGGAGAGGGGCGGCATACAAATCTAAATAAACTAAACTAAACTAAACTAATTCACTTAAGAACCGTGGTGAGAAAGGTCATAAAATGGGGCATAACTCAATTAACAACCAAACGGTTGCAAGAACTGGGCATGGCTAGTTTAATGAAAAGAAGAACCAGGGGAGACAGGATAGCAGAGTTCCAATATCTCAGGGGTTGCCACAAAGAAGAAGGAGTCAAGCTATTCTCCAAAGCACTTGAAGGTAAAATGAGAAGCAATGGGTGGAAACTAAACAAGGAGAGAAGCAACTTAGAACTAAGGAGGAATTTCCTGACAGTTGGAACAATCAACCAGTGGAACAACTTGCCTCCAGAGGTTGTGAATGCTCCAACACTGGAAGTTTTAAAGAAGATGTTGGATAACATCTGTCTGAAGTGGTATAGGGTTTCCTGCCTCAGCAGGGGGTTGGACTAGAAGACCTCCAAGGTCCCTTCCGACTCTGTTGATATTATTATTATTAACAACCATCTTGCATAGCAGCAGAGGTTTTGGGGCTCCATTGTGGCCGTACGTCAAGGATTACACGGTCGTTCCCAATTTGCTTCATTCGGATTTGGACGGTGAAAAATTGCATTTCTGGCCCCGTGTTGAAAATGTGGTTTGTGTTGATTCAGGTGTGTTTGCGCTGATTCGTCAAACCAAATGTACATTGGGGCGCTGCAAATCGGCTTAAGATGGGATCAGCGTTTGGAATTATTTACCCAGGCTTCATATTTTGTGCGGATTCAATCGGCAGGAGACGCCGTCTCCATCTTTGCTCCTTTTCGATCAATAGCTCGCTGGGCTTCTGCATCATTCCATCAGTTTTATGTCTCTTCGATTGCTGGGTATTTTTGTGAGTCCTTACTTACCTTTTTTCCTTCTGTTTTCCCCTTCTCTTCTCCTCCACCTTCCCCTCTTTCTCGTCCTTCTCATCCTGCCTCTTTTCTCTTCCCTTCTTCCTCCTCTTCCCCCTCCTCCTTTTCCTCCTCCTTCCTCTCTGTCCTTCTTTTTTCCCTCCTTCTCTTCGTTCTCCTTTCCCTTCTCTTCCTCCATCTACCTCTCTTTCTCCTTTTCTGCCTCCTTCTCTTCTTCTTCTTCTTCCTCTCTCTTCGCCTGCTGCTCCTTTTCCCTCTTTCCCTATCCCCATACAGGTAGAATAGAATAAGCATAGGATAGAATAGAATTAGAATAGAATAGGATAGAATAAGAATAGGGTAGAATAGAATTAGAATAGAATAGAATAGAATAGAATTCTTTATTGGCCAAGTGTGATTGGACACACAAGGAATTTGTCTTTGGTGCAGATGCTCTCAGGGTACATAAAAGGAAATATACATTTGTTAAGAATCAATAGGATAGGATAGGATAGGATAGAACAGAATAGAATAGAATAAGAATGAATAGAATAGAATGGAATAAGAGTAGGATAGAATAGAATAAGGATAGAATAGAATAAGAATGAATAGATTAGAATAGAATGGAATAAGAATAGGATATAATAGAATAAGAATAGAATAGAATAGAATAGAATAGAATAGAATAGAATTCTTTATTGGCCAAGTGTGATTGGACACACAAGGAATTTGTCTTGGGTGCAGATGCTCTCAGGGTACATAAAAGGAAATATACATTTGTTAAGAATCAATAGGATAGGATAGGATAGAACAGAATAGAATAGAATAAGAATGAATAGAATAGAATGGAATAAGAGTAGGATAGAATAGAATAAGGATAGAATAGAATAAGAATGAATAGATTAGAATAGAATGGAATAAGAATAGGATAGGATAGAATAAGAATAGAATAGAATAGAATAGAATTATTTATTGGCCAAGTGTGATTGGACACACAAGGAATTTGTCTTGGGTGCAGATGCTCTCAGTGTACATAAAAGAAAATATACATTTGTCAAGAATCAATAGGATAGGATAGGATAGAATAAGAATGAATAGAATAGAATTCTTTATTGGCCAAGTGTGATTGGACACACAAGGAATTTGCCTTTGGTGCAGATGCCCCAGTGTACATAAAAGAAAATATACATTTCTTAAGAACCATGAGCTACAACACTTAATGATTGTCCTAGGGGTCAAATGAGCAATGAGGAAACAATCAATATTAACAAAAATCTTAAGGATACAAGCAACAAGTTACAGTCATAGGTGGGAGGAGATGGGTGATGGGAATGATGAGAAAAAAACCAGTAGTAATAGTAGTGCAGACTTAGTAAATATTTTGACAGTGTTGAGGGAATTATTTGTTTAGCAGAGTGATGGCATTCAAGGGGAAAAAACTGTTCTTGTGTCTAGTTGTCTTGGCGTGCAGTGCTCTGTAGCGACGTTTTGAGGGTCGGAGTTGAAACAATTTGTGTCCAGGACGCGAGGGGTCAGTCAATATTTCCAGCGCCCTCTTTTTGACTCGTGCAGTATGCAGGTCCTCCACGGAAGTCCTCAGATGGTCCTCAGTCACCCTCCGCCAGCGTGTGTGAGCGAGATTTTCCAACATTTCATTAAGAGGGAGGTTTTAAAAGCAGAGCCATCTTTGTGATTGTCGACATCCTTCGGGTTTCCACGTCCGGGCTGAAGGATGGAGAGATCCGTAATGGAGCTGCCAAGGCGAAAGACGTCTTAATGACTGAAGTATCCATAAATAATTGAGTCCCCGGCAGCCGAAGCTGAGCAACCTTTGGCCTCTGTATTATTCATCTCCCTTAATAAAATGTTCCGGTGGTGCAAGGGAGAATCAACAAGGGTTTAGTCAATGCTCAGGACGGTGTTGATATTGGAACCGATTAATGTTGTCTGCTGGTAACAAATGATAAATGGCCGTCTGGCGCGGTGCCTGCAGCCTTAGATAATCATTTGTGTATCAACTCAGGGTTCCTAGGAGCTTGCCACCCGCCTGTGATGCATCATCGTCAATTCTTTGCAAAAGAGGGGAGTTTGGTAAAGAGCGACAGGCTGCTGTAAGCCAGCTAGGCATTTATTTTTTATTTTTATTTTTGGGTGTCTGGAGTTTGAATTGCAAAGGTCAGTTGTGCATATTTGAGCAAGATTGTTTCTGAGCTGTTTTTTTTTTTTTTTTAAACCCAGCCTGAAATTCCAAGGTGGTGATTTAGCAATATGGCAGGACTACCTGCCTGCTTTCTTTCTTGCTTTCTTTCTTTCTTTCTTTCTTTCTTTCTTTCCTTCCTTCCCCTCCTTCTTTTCCATCCTTTCTCTCTCCCTCCCTTTTCTATTCTTTCTCCTCCCTCCCTCCCCCTCTCTTTTCCTTCCTACCTTTCTTCCTTTGTTCATTCCTTTCTCCCTCCTCCATCCCTTTTTCTTTCTTTCCATCCTTTCTCCTCCCTCCCCTCTTTTCCTTTCTTTCTCTCTCTCTTCCTTCTTTTATTCCTTCTTCATTCCTCCATTTTTTCTCTTTTCTTTCCTTCTTTCCTTCCTTCCTCCCTTCCTTTCTCACTCCCTTCTTTTCCTTTTTCTTCCTTCTCCTCCCTCCTCCCTCCCTCTCTCTTTTCCATCCTCCCTCCCTCTTCTCTCCTTTCTTTCCTTCCTCCCTCTCTCCCTCTCTTCCTTCCTTCCTTTTCTTTTTCTTCCTTCTCCATCCCTCCCTCTTTTCCATCCTGCCTCCCTCCCGCTTCTCTCTTTTCTTTCTTTCCTTCCTTTCTTCATTCCTGCTTTCTCTTTCTCATCCTTTTTCTCCCCCTTCTATTTCTCTTTTCCTTCCTTCATCCACACTCCCTCCCTTTCTTTTCCTTCCTTCCTCCTCCCTCCCTCCCTCTCTTTTTCCCCCCTCCCTCCCTCTTGTCTCTTTTCTTTCCTCCCTCCCTCTCTCCCTCTCTCCCTCTCTTCCTTCCTTTTCTTTTTCTTTCTTCTCCTTCCTCCTTCCTTCTGTTCCATCCTTCCTTCCCCTCTTCTCTCTTTCCTTTCTTCCTTCCTTGCTCCCTCGCTCCCTTCCTTCTTTCCTCCTCTTTTTCATCCTTCTTCTCCCCCTTCCTGGTCTCTCTTTTCCTCCCTCCCTCCTCCCTCCCTTCCTTTCTTTTCCTTCCTTCCCTCCCTTCTTCCTCCTTTCTTTTTCTTCTTCCTCCTCCCATTTCTCTTTCCTTTCCTTCTTTCCTTTTTCCTTCCTTCCCTCCTTCTTTTCCTTTCCTTTCTCCCTCCCTCCCTCCCTTTCTCTATCCATCCATGCCTCTCTCTTTCTTCCACCATGGAAATATTTGTGATTGTCTCCTTCCAAAACCTTTTGATATGCTTGCGAGCAGGAAGGGAGCTGGCTGCTTAAAAATCCCGTCTCTCCCTTTTTTCAATCCCTCACTTACACAGTTGTGAAGTTTTGCCAGCCCAGCCGTTGACCGCTTGCTGATTTCATATTGGATCTCCAACGCAGAAAAGGACTTGGGAATTCGAAACAAATGGGATTCTTTGGCAAACACACGGCGGATAACATTGAAATCTTTACACTTTCTGGCGTACAGAGTTCAGGATAGGAAGATACTCAACCATCTAATACTTCACTCCCACTTTGGCAGCTCAACTTTCCCGTCTGGTTTTAATTTTCTGAAGATTAACAAAAAAAAAAAGATCTGCTGCGGATAGAATTGCATTATGACATTTTCTTTTAACAAATGCCGAAGATCTCTAAGAGATTTTTTTTTCCCCTCTCGTTTCGGTTTAAGTGGTCAAAATCTCACATTTCTATACAGGAGGAATCTCCAAACTTGGCAGCTTTTAAGACTTGTGGACTTCACAGGGTCTTAAATGTCATCAGGAATATTCTTCCAAGTGGGGGAAAAGACCCTGGATTCATGGAAATAGAGACAAAGAAACATAGATGATTGACGGCAGAAAAAGGCCTCATGATCCATCTAGTCTGCCCTTATACTATTTCCTGTATTTTATCTTAGGATGGATCTATGTTTATCCCAGGCATGTTTAATTTACCAACCACGTCTGCGAGACCGCCTTCTGCTGCACGAATCCCAGCGGCCAGTTAGGTCCCACAGAGTTGGCCTTCTCCGGGTCCCGTCGACTAAACAATGTCGGCTGGCGGAACCCAGGGGAAGAGCCTTCTCTGTGGTGGCTCCGACCCTCTGGAACCAGCTCCCCCCAGACATTAGAACTGCCCCCACCCTTCTTGCCTTTCGTAAACTCCTTAAAACCCACCTCTGCCATCAGGCATGGGGGAACTGAGACATCTCCCCCTTGCCCATGTAGTTTTTGTGTATGGTATGATTGTGTGTATGTTTTTATATATTGGGGGTTTTTTTAGACTTTTTAATGTAAAATTGTTATTTTTAGATTTTAAATATTAGATTTGTTACCATGTATTGTTTTTTTATCACTGTTGTGAGCCGCCCCGAGTCTACGGAGAGGGGCGGCATACAAATCTAATAAATAATAAAATAATAATAATAAAGTTTGTTCCAAGTATCTACTACTCTTTCAGTAAAATAATATTTTCTCACGTTGCTTCTGATCTTTCCCCCAACCAACCTCAGATTGTGCCCCTTTGTTCTTGTGTTCACTTTCCTATTGAAAACACTTCCCTCCTGAATCTTATTTAACCCTTTAACCCATTTAAATGTTTCGATCATGTCCCCCCTTTCCCTTCTGTCCTCCAGACTATACAGATTGAGTTCATTAAGTCTTTCCTGATACGTTTTATGCTTAACACCTTCCACCGTTTTTTAGCCCGTCTTTGGACCCGTTCAATTTGATCCATCTCTTTTTGTAGGTGAGGTCTCCAGAACTGAACACAGTATTCCAAACTGAACGCTCTATACAGCGGGATCACAATCTCCTTCTTCCTGCTTGTTATACCTCTAGCTACCCTGTTTCCACTAAAATAAGACGTACCCCAAAAGTAAAGCATGTCAGAGGTTTTGCAGAATTTACTAATATAAGGCACCCCCCGAAAATAAGGCGTAGTCAAGTTTACATACGGTACGGTGGAAAAACATACGGTACCATTCAAAGCTGTTCATAGCGGTACCTGCTGGCCCCTTCCATCGCTTTGTACCGTCCAGTACAGCAAACACAGTCTGCTGCTGTCTCACCGCCATTACAGTCTCCACTACAGTGCGTAGACTGTAGGTCCTCTGGTGGCCGGAAGATGCAATAGCGGGAGTGTACTGTTGTACCATATAAGTGCCCTCGTTTGTGTGTGTAGGTGCCATACTGACAGGTACCGTACCGTAATCAGTGTACCGTATGGTACACTTTCTTTGGGGGTGTCAGCTTTTCTGCCTGTGAATTTGTCTCATTTGAGAAATATAAGGCACCCCCGAAAATAAGACGTAGCACAACTTTTGGAGCAAAAATTAATATAAGACAGTGTCTTATTTTCGGGAAAACACGATAACAACTAACTTAACCAATGCAATGGTTCACTTAACAACGGCGGCAGGAAAAGTCGTCAGATGGCAGCAAAACCGACGGAACAAATGTTTCCCTTTGCAACATAAATCTGGGGCTCATTTGCAGCCGTAACTTGGGGACTGCCAGCATGTCACTTGGGGTTTTTTTTTCCCCCTCCGATTTTCCCCTTCGTTCTTCAGTCTTCAAAAGTCCCTCCAGGCTTCCTCCTGTTTTTTTACAAAATTGCACTTCGATGCCGGAAGTCGCTTCCATTTGCTGCAGCAGAGGGACAATTATGCAACCTTGTTGATTCCAGAAGACACCGAAGGTTCTCTGGTAGAAATAGGGAAGATTTTCACTGATGCAATAACTCCGTAACAGAAGAGTTGGCCGTGTTACACCTCTCTTACAAGGGCCAGGCACTTACAAATCCCATCCCTGTGGTAGCCTTAAAAATCATCTTTCGTGGACCAAGCGAGAACGGAGTATGTCATGATGAGCTGATCTCGGAATTGCGAAAGGAGGACGGCGTGAGACTGAAGGGGTAAAACACACACACACACACACAAAGAGAAGAAAATATAGAGAACTTTCCCATTTCTTGAAATGGAAACCATTCCTGGTTTTGGGAAGTCTGTTGCAGCAGGGTTATTCCAAAGGATGTTGTGATTGCGTGCAATTCCGTGCAATGTTGTGATTGCGTGTCCCTTGGTATGGAAAGAAAGGTTTGGTGATTCTGAGAGGCGTCGGTGAGTGTTCTCGCTGCTATATTCGCGGTTGTGTAATGTCACCGATTCCTCATCTTATTATTGTGTGGTCGATTGTTTTTGAGGATAGATAGATAGATAGATAGATAGATAGATAGATAGATAGATAGATAGATAGATAGATAGAATTCTTTATTGACCAAGTGTGATTGGACACAAGGAATTTGTCTTTGATGCATATGCTCTCAGTGTACGGAAAAGAAAATATAGATTTGTCAAGAATCATGTGGTACAACACTTAATAATTATCATAGGGGTCAAATAAACAATGAAGAAACAATCAATATTAATAAAAATCTTAGGATACAAGCGACAAGTTACAGTCATACAGTCATTAGTGGGAGGACAAGGATGATAGGAATAATGAGAAAAAACTAGTGCAGAATTAGTAAAAGGTTTGACAGTGTTGAGGGAATTATTTGTTTAGTAGAGTGATGGTGTTCCGGAAAAAAACTGTTCTTGTATCTAGTTGTCTTGGTGTGCAGTGCTCTGTAGTGACCTTTTGAGGGTAGGAGTTGAAACAGTTTATGTCCAGGATGCGAGGGGTCAGTCAATATTTTCACCGCACTCTTTTTGACTTGTGCAGTCTACAGGTCCTCGATGGAAGGCAGGTTGGCAGCCATTGTTTTTTCTGCAGTTCTGATTCTCCTCTGAAGTCTGGGTCGGTCCTGTTGGGTTGCAGCACCGAACCAGACAGTGATAGAGGTGCAGATGACAGACTCAATGATTCCTCTGTAGAACTGGATCAGCAGCTCCTTGGGCAGTTTGAGCTTCCCAAGTTGGCGCAGAACGAACATTCTTTGTGGTGCTTTTTGGATGATGTTTTTGTTGACAGAGGCTGAAATTGAGTCTTCGGAGAGGGGCGGCATACAAATCTAATAAATTGAATTGAATTGAATTTCACGGTGTTCAGATTCTCGGCTAATTGGGTCTCGGCTGTTGTAAAGATTAGATTAGATTAGATTTATTGGGGTTTATCTGTGCCCTCAGGGTCAGTTGAATTGTGCAAATGGGTGTGGAGCCTTCTTGGAATTGCTGAAACGACTGCGTTGTAGACTGGAGAAGGGTGGTGTTGAGACGTTGTAGATGGCCTCTTTGAAACCATTTTCAAAACAGTGGTCCTCTCTGTAGAGGCCGTCTATGTTAACATTTAACATCTCTTTCCCAATGTACCATATTTTCGGAGTATAAGAAGCAGGGGGAGGAAAATAGGGAGCGAAAAAAATCTACCTGCCAGGTATTCATCTGGCTAGCATCCTTAGTCTGGCCAGCTTCAGCATATTATTTTTGTTAGAAAATATTTATTTTAACTTTTAACTCCTGCATTACCAGCAAACAGGAAGTTACTATTCCAACAATTTTATTCCGTGGTTATGGCTGAAGTAGCATCTTCAGTAGTAGCAATTAAAACAAGGCTGTAAAGACTTAGGGCTGGAAAAAAAATTTCTTCAGAGGGAGCAGAAATTAAAAAATCCTGCAAGCTGGGAAGATCGTTGTTATGTTGTTTTTGTATCCTGTGAGCCACCCCGAGTCTTCGGAGAAGGGTGGCATACAAATCTAATTAATAATGATGATGATGAATGATGATAGATAGATAGATAGATAGATAGATAGATAGATAGATAGATAGATAGATAGATAGATAGATAGATAGAAAGATAGATCGATACTGTAGATAGATAGATAGATAGATAGATAGATAGATAGATAGATAGATAGATAGATAGATAGATAGATAGATAGATAGATAGAGAGAGAGAGATAGATAGATAGATAGATAGATAGATAGATAGATAGATAGAAAGATAGAAAGATAGAAAGATAGATAGATACTGTAGATAGATAGATAGATAGATAGATAGATAGATAGATAGATAGAGAGAGAGAGAGAGAGAGAGAGAGATAGATAGATAGATAGATAGATAGATAGATAGATAGATAGAGAAAGAGAGAGAGAGAGAAGGATAGGCAGACAGACAGACAGAGAAATAGATGATAGAATATGAATGGATGGGTGGATAGAGATACTCAGAGAGAGAGAGAGAAAGATAGACAGACAGGAGATAGAGAAATGGATTGTGATAGACAGTAGTATGTTAGGGAAAGAGAGAAAGAGAAAAAGATGATAGAAGATGGATGGATGGATATAGATGGATGAATGGATAGATAGATTGATAGATAGATAGATAGAGAAAGAGAGAGAGAGAGAGAAGGATAGACAGACAGACAGACAGACAGACAGAGAAATAGATGATAGAATATGGATGGATGGGTGGATAGAGATACTCAGAGAGAGAGAGAGAGAAAGATAGACAGACAGGAGATAGAGAAATGGATTGTGATAGACAGTAGTATGTTAGGGAATGAGAGAAAGAGAAAAAGATGATAGAAGATGGATGGATGGATGGATATAGATAGATGAATGGATAGATAGATAGATAGATAGATAGATAGATAGATAGATAGATAGATAGATAGATAGATAGATAGATAGATAGATAGACAGACAGACAGACAGATAGATAGATACAGGTAATATAGAGATATTGCAATAGCAGGAGTTCTTTGCTGCAGAATGGATAATTTATAATTTATTTTATAGATGTATTATTCATATGTTGGTCCAAAAAGTAGCTTAATAAAAGCATGTCCTTCTGCATTTAGCTAATCTAATCCCCAGTTAAGCATAGGACTGATTCATTCCATTTTTTAAAAAACAACAACAACAACAATAATACTGCTTATCCTAGTACGAATCTCCTAGGAATCCAGAATATTAAAATACCTTTCCTCAATTTTGGAAACGCAATAAAATGTGCAAAAGCCATAAACCAGGTGGCCAGGAATCCTGGTGAACTAAGGTAATAAACATTAGAATTAATAATTTATCAAATGTATATGCCAGGGACGCTGGGAGATTAATGTGATGTTTATAAACAGCGGAAATACCCGTAAACAAGAAGGCAGCAGGGTGAGAAAGCAAGCGGGAACAAGGGAAGATGACCTAATATACAGGTAATACTTCACTTATGATCGCAAATCGAAACTAGAATCCGTCACTAAGGGCGGTAGTTGTTTATTGTACAATGCCTGATTTTTTATTTTTATTTATTTATTTATTTTGTCCAATACACAATGAGGGTTTTAGTGGGTATACAGTATTTAGTTTAGTTTAGTTTAATCAGATTTGTATGCCGCCCCTCTCCGCAGACTCGGGGCGGCTCACAACAACAGCAATACAAGACAAATCCAATATTAAATTAATTTTAAGAACACCACAAGTTAAAAAGCGATCATACACACTAGCATACCATACACAAATTTTATAAGCCTAGGGGGAAGGAACATGTCAATTCCCCCATGCCTGACGATAGAGGTGGGTTTTAAGGAGCTTACGAAAGGCTAGGAGGGTGGGGGCAACTCTGATATCTGGGGGGAGTTGATTCCAAAGGGTCGGGGCCGCCACAGAGAAGGCTCTTCCCCTGGGTCCCGCCAAACGACATTGTTTAGTTGACGGGACCCGGAGAAGGCCAACTCTGTGGGACCTAACTGGTCGCTGGCAACCAATGCAGACTGCGGAGTGTTGGTGTGACATGGGCAAATTTAGGAAAGCCCATGATAGCTCTCGCAGCTGCATTCTGCACGATCTGAAGTTTCCGAACACTTTTCAAAGGTAGCCCCATGTAGAGAGCGTTACAGTAGTCGAGCCTCGAGGTGATGAGGGCATGAGTGACTGTGAGCAGTGACTCCAAATAGGGCCGCAACTGGTGCACCAGACGAACCTGGGCAAACGCCCCCCTCGCCACAGCTGAAAGATGTTTCTCTAATGTGAGCTGTGGATCGAGGAGGACGCCCAAGTTGCGGACCCTCTCTGAGGGGGTTAGTGACTCCCCCCCCAGGGTGATGGATGGACAGATGGAATTGTCCTTGGGAGGCAAAACCCACAGCCACTCCGTCTTATCCGGGTTGAGTTTGATCTATATACACATAGTAAAATACATGATGAAGGTTATAGACGAGATACTCATAGTAAAATATATCTAAGAAATAATAGAAAAGAAGGTATAGTAATAGAACATTTATTATTTATTTATTAATCAGATTTGTATGCCGCCCCTCTCCGCAGACTCGGGGCGGCTCACAGCAATAATAATACAATGTAAACAAATCTAATATTTAAGTTAATTTAAAACCCCAATTTAGAAACCAATCATACATACTAACATACCATGCATAAATTTTATAAGTCTAGGGGGAGGGAAAGTCTCAATTCCCCCATGCCTGACGACAGAGGTGGGTTTTAAGGAGCTTACGAAAGGCAAGGAGAGTGGGGGCAACTCTGATATCTGGGGGGAGTTGGTTCCAAAGGGTCGGGGCCACCACAGAGAAGGCTCTTCCCCTGGGTCCTGCCAAACGACATTGTTTAGTTGACAGGACCCGGAGAAGGCCAACTCTGTGAGACCTAACTGGTCGCTGGGATTCGTGCGGCAGAAGGCGGTCCCGGAGATATTCCCGGAGATTTCATATCCATGAAAGAATAGAAGAAGAGATATAGGAATAGAAGAAAGGTATAGGAGATATAGGAGGATAATAGGACAGGGGATGGAAGGCACTGTAGTGCACTTGTACTCGCCCCTTACTGACCTCTTAGGAATCTGGAGAGGTCAACCGTGGATAATCTAAGGGTAAAGTGTTGGGGGTTTGGGGATGACACTATGGAGTCCGGTCATGAGTTCCACGCTTCTACAACTCAGTTACTGAAGTCATATTTTTTACAGTCAAGTTTGGAGTGGTTAATATTAACTTTAAATCTGTTGTGTGCTCTTGTGTTGTTGTGGTTGAAGCTAAAGTAGTCGCCAACAGGTTTTGCAACCTTGTCTCTTTGATTAGTTTCCATTGTTTCTTGTCTTGCCCTCAGGTGCTTTGGAGAATAGCTTGACTCCCACTTCTTTGTGGCAACCCCTGAGATACTGGAAGACTGCTATCATGTCTCCCCTGATCCTTCTTTTCACTAAACTAGCCATGCCCAGTTCCTGCAGCCGTTCTTCATAGGTTTTAGCCTCCAGTCCTCTAATCATCTTCAAATTATCTTCAAATTTCAAATGGGACGGAAAGCTTCAGGGTAAATACATAGAAATACATAGAAATACAAGTGATACCTTGTCTTATGAACTTAATTGGTTCCGGGACGAGGTTCACAAGGTGAAAAGTTCGTAAGACGAAACAATGTTTCCCATAGGAATCAATGGAAAAGCGATTAATGCGTGCAAGCCCAAAACTCACCCCTTTTGCCAGCCGAAGCGCCCGTGTTTGCACTGCTGGGATTCCCCTGAGGCTCCCCTCCATGGGAAACCCCACTTCCGGACTTCTGTGTTTTTGCAATGCTGCAATTTTGCTGAGGCTCCCCTCGGTGGGAAACTCCACCTCTGGACTTCTGTTGCCACAATTGACCAACCATATCTGCTGGAAGTTTGTTCCAAGTCTCTACTACTCTTTCAGCCAAATAATATTTTCTCACGTTGCTTTTGATCTTTCCCCCAACTAACTTCAGATTGTGTCCCCTTGTTCTTGTGTTCACTTTCCTATTAAAAACACTTCCCTCCTGGACCTTATTTAACCCTTTCACATATTTAATTGTTTCAATCATATCCCCCCTTTCCCTTCTGTCCTCCAGACTTTACAGATGGAGTTCATGAAGTCTTTCCTGATACGTTTTATGCTTAAGACCTTCCACCATTCTTCTAGCCCGTCTTTGGACCCGTTCAATTTTATCAATATCTTTTTGCATGTTTAAGTCCCCAGAACTGCTTTAAAGTCTCAAATGCTGTCAAATCGGAAATTCATGTAAATGTGTGTCCAGATTTTTTATCACCATTTAAATTTCTCCTTTTTATGGGCTATACCATAGCTCCTTTGTTTGCCCTGAATGTGGGTCAGACAAGATAGAAACGTAGAAGATTGACGTCAGAAAAAGACCTCATGATCCATCTAGTCTGCCCTTATACTATTTTCTGTATTTTATCTTAGGATGGGTCTATGTTTATCCCAGGCATGTTTAAATTCAGTTACTGTGGATTTACCAACCACGTCTACTGGAAGTTTGTTCCAAGGATCTACTACTCTTTCAGTAAAATAATATTTTCTCATGTTGCTTTTGATCTTTCCCCCAACTAACTTCAGATTGTGTCCGCTTGTTCTTGTGTTCACTGATGATCTCTAAAGTCCCTCCCGGTTCTGTGCTTTTGTAAACTTTACATTTCAACAGCATTGCAGGACCGATGGGAGGGGGGGCTGTTTTCATCCTCCTTTCTTTCTGTTTCCCCTCCCACCTTTCCTTTCTATCACACCTCCCCTTTGCAATGTGGCTCGGCGCTTTCTATTCCTAATAAATGGGAAAAGACACCCCTATTCTCCCTTCCTCGAAGCTCTCTTTATCAAATTCAATAAAGCCCCCAAAAGTTATTTCTTACCTTGCATTCTTGAGCTAATACCTCCCAGCCTTTGATGCCCAATCAAAGCACTGGCTGATAAGGATACCTTTGAAGTCGATGATGAAAGGGAAGGGGAACTAGGCTGGGATGGGAGAGGAGAATCTGTAGTCAACTCTTACCGTCTCGAAAGTGATGGCTTTGAAAAAGGGGATAGACATGGTTCTCACAGCTAAAGTCTCAGGGGGAAAAGAGATCTGTAAATCTGCTACTTAAGCATCAGCCAGCATTATTATTATTATTATTATTATTATTATTATTATTAGATTTGTATGCCACCCCTCTCCATAGACTCGGGGCGGCTCACAACAATAACAAGAACAATGTAAGAACAAATCTAATAATTTAAAAAACGCTAAAAACCCCATTATTAAAAGCAAACATACACACAAACATACCATGTATAAACTGTATAGGCCCGGGGGAGATGTCTCAGTTCCCCCATGCCTGACGGCAGAGATGGGTGTTAAGAACTTTACGAAAGGCAAGGAGGGTGGGGGCAGTTCTAATCTCCAGGGGGAGCTGGCTCTAGAGGGTCAGGGCCGCCACAGAGAAGGCTCTTCTCCTGGGTCCTGCCAAATGACATTGTTTAGTCGACGGGACCCGGAGAAGGCCAACTCTGTGGGACCTAACCGGTCGCTGGGATTCGTGCGGCAGAAGGCGGTCCCCGAGGTATTCTGGTCCGATGCCATGAAGGGCATGGTGAGGCTATGCCGAAAAAGGCCAATGCTATCCTGGAGAGGAACAGCAAATGAATCCAATAAGTATTGAACGGGTCCAAAGACGGGCTACAAAAATGGTGGAAGGTCTTAAGCACAAAACTTATCAAGAATAACTGAACGAACCCCATCTGTAGAGTCTGGAGGACAGAAGGGAAAGGGGGGGGGGCATGATCGAAACATTTAAATATGTTCAAGGGTTAAATAAGGTTCAGGAGGGAAGTGTTTTTAATAGGAAAGTGAACACAAGAACCAGGGGGCACAATCTGAGGTTAGTTGGGGGAAAGATTAGAAGTAACGTGAGAACATATTATTTTACTGAAAGAGTAGAAGATGCTTGGAACAAACTTCCAGCATACGTGGTTGGTCAATCCACAGTAACTATGCCTGGCGACATAGATGAGTCTTCAGAGACTTACGGAAGGTGAGGAGGGGAGGGGCAGTTCAAATCTCCGGGGGAGGGGAGTTGATTCCAGAGGGCTGGGGCCACCACAGAGAAGGCTCGTCCCCTGGGTCTCGCCAGATGTCGTTGTTTAGTCGATGGGACCCAGAGAAGACCGACTCTGTGGGACCTGATCAGCCGCTGGTATTCGTGCGGCAGAAGGCGGTCCCGTAAGTAATCTGGTCCGATGCCATGAAGGGCTTTAAAGGTCATAACCAACACTTTAAATTGTGACCGGAGACTGATCGGCAGCCAATCACTGGAGATTTTAAAGAAGAGACTGGACAGTTATTTGTCTGAAATGGTATATAAGACCGTAAATGGTCAAAGCAATGGAAACTGCAGTTTAATGTTTCCAAATGTAAAATAATGCACTTGGGGAAAAGGAATCCTCAATCTGAGTATTGCATTGGCAGTTCTGTGTTAGCAAAAACTTCAGAAGAGAAGGATTTAGGGGCAGTGATTTCTGACAGTCTCAAAATGGGTGAACAGTACAGTCAGGCGGTAGGGAAAGCAAGTAGGATGCTTGGCTGCATAGCTAGAGGTATAACAAGCAGGAAGAGGGAGATTGTGATCCCGATGTATAGAGCGTTGATGAGACCACATTTGGAAATACTGTGTTCAGTTCTGGAGACCTCACCTACAAAAAGATATTGACAAAATTGAACGGGTGCAAAGACGGTCTACAAGAATGGTGGAAGGTCTTAAGCATAAAACGTATCAGGAAAGACTTAATGAACTCAATCTGTAGAGTCTGGAGGACAGAAGGAAAAGGGGGTACATGATTGAAACATTTAAATATGTCAAAGGGTTAAATAAGGTCCAGGAGGGAAGTGTTTTTAATAGGAAAGTGAACACAAGAACAAGGGGACACAATCTGAAGTTAGTTGGGGGAAAGATCAAAAGCAACATGAGAAAATATTATTTGACTGAAAGAGTAGTAGATCCTTGGAACAAACTTCCAGCAGACATGGTAGATAAATCCACAGTAACTGAATGTAAACATGCCTGGGATAAACATAGATCCATCCTAAGATAAAATACAGAAAATAGTATAAGGGCAGACGAGATGGACCATGAGGTCTTTTTCTGCCGTCAGACTTCTATGTTTCTATATTTCTATGTGATTGTGAACCTATGGCACGTGTTGCCCTATGTCAGTTGCAGCATGCATGAACGCACTAGAAAGCTGATTTTCGGTCTTGGGGAAGGTCATTTCGCCCTTTGGAGGCTTCAAGGAATCTTCCTTGAAGCCCCAGAGGGCAAAAAACGTTCCAACGGGCAACCCCGAGCTACAAGTATTCTCCTTGATTGGCCTTCAGCCTGGACGTGTACGGTCAAGCTTCATCCCTCCAAGTTGCTCCCTCCTTCCCTCTCTCTCTCTGTCTCTCTCTGCTGTGCTGATTTATGCTAGCAAATATTACTTGCTATCTCAGAACAAATGTTTTGGCTCCAGACCAGAAAACATAAAAAGATAAGCTTTTGCTTCGAAGGGTAGTAAACTCAAAAAAGAAAAAAAGAATATTGAAATCAAACGAGTTTTATCACCCCTGGGGCTCAAAGTAATTACTCAACGAATGACCAATTCTTAAGATTTAATTTCAGGCCTAGGAAAATGGAAAACATTGGCAGGAGAGAGAGAAATGGTGCTATCTATGACACCTCCGTGGCAATAATATCCTTCTAGCACAGTGTTTCCCAACCTTGGCAACTTGAAGATATCTGGACTTCAACTCCCAGAATTCCCCAGCCAGCATTCGCTGGCTGGGGAATTCTGGGAGTTGAAATCCAAATATCTTCAAGTTGCCAAGGTTGGGAAACACTGTTCTAGCAGATGATGTTAAATTCTTCTGAAAAAAAGGACCTCTAGTTTTCTAAATCTGATTTATTTTTTTAATTCCTGCCGTTATAATTTTCTAAAATAAACAGTTCAAGATGAATTGAAACATGCCTGGGATAAACATAGATCCATCCTAAGATAAAATAAAATCCTCCAGTGATAGAGGGCCCGCAACTTCTAGTGGCAAGCCATTCCACTGGTTAATTGTCCTTAATTTAATGAATGTTAATAGGAAAGTGAACCCAATAACAAGGAGGCACAATCTGAGGTTAGTTGCAGGAAAGATCAGAAGCAATGTGAGAAAATATTATTTGACTGAAAGAGGAGTAGATGCTTGGAACAAACTTCCAGCAGATGTGGTTGGTAAATCCACAGGAACTGAATTTAAACATGCCTGGGATAAACATAGATCCATCCTAAGATAAAGTACAAGAAAGAGTATAAGGGCAGACTAGAATGGACCAGGAGCTGTTTTTCTGCCATCAATCTTCTATGTTTCAAAGATGGCAAATATATCTAACAACAACAACAACAGAGTTGGAAGGGATCTTGGAGGTCTGCTTAGGTGTGAGCAAGAGAGATTTTGGCGTGTCTCCTCACAAAATTTCGCTTCTGCACATGCTCATGAAGGAAGGGAACACAAGAACAAGGGGACACAATCGGAAGTTAGTTGGGGGAAAGATCAAAAGCAACATGAGAAAATATTATTTTACTGAAAGAGTAGTAGATCCTTGGAACAAACTTCCAGCAGACATGGTTGGTAAATCCACAGGAACTGAATTTAAACATGCCTGGGATAAATGTATATCCATCCTAAGATAAAATACAGGAAATAGGATAAGGGCAGACGAGATGGACCATGAGGTCTTTTACTGCCGTCAGACTTCTATGTTTCCATGTTTCTCTCTCTTAAATAAGCTTTTTCATCGGGATAAATATCTAGTCCGACGTGTATTAAGATGGTGATCGCCTTCATTAGAGAATGTGAAACCAGTTACCTGTTTTGTTCCTTTAGGCTGGTGATAAGCGAATGGAAATTAGTTCCAGTTTAATACATGTTTCTCTGCCCAACTGTTTCCTATTACTTCTGGAATGGTTAATCCTGCAGTGAATAAATTTGGAGCAGCGTTTGGGTCCGACAGAACTTAAAGAGGCCCCGTGATTTAGCACAGCTGCTTCTAAACATGCTGGGCCTTGCCAGCTTTTCTTCCCAAATCTGCAGCTTTTGATGGTTTGGAACATTTTTTGAAAAATTTAAATCCATGTGGACTTCTTAGTTTCAAACAGAAGAAGTTAGCCGAATTTATTCATCGTGTTATTTTAGTTTAAGATAGTTGGAATTTGGTAACACAGTAAGACTGTTTGGAGGCATTTCATTAAAAATTTTTTTTTTTTAAAAAAAATATCTTTATTATATTCCAAACTACGTCACCCAATTGTTGGAAATGTAAGGAAGAAATAGGTACGTACTACCATGCTTGGTGGACATGCTCCAAAGCAAAAGAATACAGTGATCCCTCGATTTTCGCGGGTTCAAACTTCACGAAACAGCTATGCCACGGTTTTTCAAAAAATATTAATTAAAAAATAATCTGCGGGTTTTTTTTCTATACCACGGTTTTTCCCACCCGAGAGTCACTTCTCTCTCGCTTTCTCTCTCTTTCTTGTCATTCTCTGCTTCAATCATTTACTCATTTCTCTTTTTTCCTCCCCTTTTTCTATCATTTCTCTCTCTCTACCTTCCACTCTCCCCCTCTCTTGCTCTCTCTCTCTCTATTTCTCACTCTCTCTCTCGCTCTCTCCTTTCCATCTCGCTCTGTCTGTTGCTCTCTCTCTGTGAGAACGCCTGCCCCGCCTCTCCTGCAGCCCCCTCCCTGACAGCTGGGACGAAAGCGCTCTCAGCTAAGGGATTGCGAGAGGGGCGGGGAGGGCATTCTCAAAGCGCTCAGAGCGGTGAGCGGCCGAATGAGGAGGACGAGAAGCCGTAGCTGCCAGCGCTGCTGCAGGAGGACCCGTGCCCCAAGAAAGCCGGTGAGAGGGGCGGATCGGGCGGGCGGGGGTTAGCAGCGAGGGGGCCGGAGGCACTGGGGGGACGACGGCGGCCGACATTCAAAACAATCTTTGCCGGCCTCCGCACTTTCGTCGCTCCCCATCCCAACTTCAAGCCCGGCTCCTTGCGTAGCCTTGGAAAAGGGTGTGCGGGGGTAGTTTTTGGCTGTCCATAGACAAAAATGGTGTTTTTACTTCCGCATCTCTACTTTGTGGAAATTCGACTTTCGCGGGCAGTCTGGGAACGTAACCCCCGCGAAAATCGAGGGATCACTGTACTGGAATTTAATAGAAAAATGGCTAAAAGAAATAACCGAGCAAGAAATTAAGAAAACACCAGAATTCTTTTTATTAGGTATTTCAAATAAGAAATACAAAAAATACATATATTATTCAATAATCCACATTTTAGTAGCAGCTAGGATAGCTTTTGCCCAAAAATGGAAAGACTTTGAGACCCCAAAAGAAACAGATATACGGTATTTAAGAAAGTTTTAGAATGCGCTGAGCTTGATATGATGACGAGAAGGTTGAAAAATCAAGAAGAATCAGAATTTCATGAGGTTTGGCAAAAGGTATACACCTGGTGGGATACAAAGAAACAGAGATAACTTTATTTTTACACTATTTCAAATATATTTCTATCTAGTAGTTATATTGTATCAGACAGTGATTATTTACAATATAAAGGTAAACTCCTTCTTTCTTCTTCTACCATTTCTCTTTTCCCCCCTTCAGAGTTCATTTTAAGTTATAATTTTAAAATTTCTATATATTTTTAAATGTTTTAGATGTGTTTCTACTTATTATTTTATAATTGATATATCTAAGTATTTTATACAAATTTAATGATGACTTCTACTTTGAGAGGAGCGATTGTTGCTCCACTAAATGTTATATGTAATGTATGTTTTGTCTGTCTTTGCAATTTAATAAAAATATATTTTAAAAAAATTAAAAAAATATCTTTATTAGTTATTTATATTGATAAAAACAAAATGACATAGAAAAAAAGCATACATACATACAAACAAGACATAATAGAAACATAGAAACATAGAAGTCTGACGGCAGAAAAAGACCTCATGGTCCATCTAGTCTGCCCTTATACTATTTTCTGTATTTTATCTTACAATGGATATATGTTTATCCCAGGCATGTTTAAATTCAGTTACTGTGGATTTATCTACCACGTCTGCTGGAAGTTTGTTCCAAGGATCTACTACTCTTTCAGTAAAATAATATTTTCTCATGTTGCTTTTGATCTTTCCCCCAACTAACTTCAGATTGCGTCCCCTTGTCCTTGTGTTCACTTTCCTATTAAAAACACTTCCCTCCTGGACCTTATTTAACCCTTTAATATATTTAAATGTTTCGATCATGTCCCCCCCTTTCCTTCTGTCCTCCAGACTACACAGATTGAGTTCAATGCTTTTGACAAAACAGAATTATCCAGCACTATGTGGCATTTCTCATTTTCAAATATTTTTGCTGCACAGCTCTTACTGTGCAGCAATAATAATAAAGCATTATGCTTTATATATTAAGTAACTTTGGTATCAGAACTTAAAGTGGATACGTGCTATATAGCAGGATATTTCTTTTTATTTGCAGCTAATTCATTTGCAATCATTTCAATTCCTACTTACTAATACACGTTAGTCTCCTTAGATTATCAATATCTATTTCTCTATGTTTCCTTTCATTTCAACTATATTTATTCTGTGGTATAATGCTTCATTAAAGCAACTATATTTAGATTTGACAACAGTTTGTTTTTTCTCCCCATTTTTCTCCATTTTCATTTGAGTGTGTATTCACAAACAAGATTTTAATTATTTGTATAAAATTTCATTTTTGGGGGGGGGGGTGGTGTCTAATATTAATAAATTAATACGAGGATTGCCCAGAAAGTAATGCACCTTTTTTTTTCCTCAGGCTACAGTAATAGTACGAATGTGAAACTTTAGATATAATATTACCTCTACTTAAGAACTTAATTCCTTCTATGACCAAGTTCTTAAGTTGAATTGTTCTTAAGTAGAAGCCATTTTTCCCATAGGAATCAGTGTAAAAGCAAATAATGCGTGCAAACCCATTAGGAAATAAATAAAAGCTCGGAATTTGGGTGGGAGGAGGAGGAGGAAGAAGAGGAGGAGGACAGTCACTGCTGAAGGAAGAAGGTGAGAGGAGGGGAATCAAAAAAATCCAAAACTTTAAGGCTTAAAAAAAAAGAGGGACTCTGCGGCAGTGAGGAGGAGCATGCGCCTCCCATACACCTGGCATGGGGCTTCCTCCCATACACGGCGCCAGAGAGAGAAACCCAGGCGGGTGAGAGGGGGAAACCTCCTGCTCCTTTGACTGAAAGGCGTCTTTTGCTGCTGCTGCTACCTGCTTCCTCTTCCTTCCCATGCTGAAGGGCTCTCCTCTTCGCTCGCTCGCTCGCTTTGTGGTGACTGCTCGGTTTGGCTGAAGCTGAGTTGATCTGGCTGGGGCAAAGCACCCCCTTTTGCCTTTCCACGCCCAGACGCTCTGGGAGGCAACCTTGCGGCAGGTGTATGGGAGGCAGCGCAAGGGAGTCACCACAGCAAAATGGTTTACTCCCGCTCCAAGCGCCCAGCGAAAGAAAAATTCTCCATTCGCTCTGGGCTGCGAAAGCCTCCATAAGTGCCACCGAAAGTTTAAGTTTAGGTTTAACCAGATTTGTATGCCGCCCCTCTCCGCAGACTCGGGGCGGCTCACAGCAATAACAACACAATGTAAAACAAATCTAATATTTAAGTTAATTTAGAAAACCCAAATTAAAACCAATCATACATACTAGCGTACCGTGCACAAATTTTATAAGCCTAGGGGGAGGGAACATGTCAATTCCCCCATGCCTGACGACAGAGGTGGGTTTTAAGGAGCTTACGAAAGGCTAGGAGGGTGGGGGCAACTCTGATATCTGGAGGGAGTTGGTTCCAAAGGATCGGGGCCGCCACAGAGAAGGCTCTTCCCCTGGGTCCCGCCAAACGACATTGTTTAGTTGACGGGACCCGGAGAAGGCCAACTCTGTGGGACCTAACTGGCAGCCCAGAAAATGTCAGGATGGCCAGGATTAAAGGGGGAATGGCAGGAAATGGGCGAGGCCTTCATGCCACTCTCAAATTTCCTGGGAAATTTTTCTAGGCTCAGGTTCTTATTTATTATTTGGATTTGTATGCCGCCCCTCTCCGAAAACTCGGGGCGGCTCACAACAAGTGAAAAGACAATCCAATACATAATCCAATTAATTAAAATATTATAAATTTAAGAAAAAACCCTATACTAACATACACACACACACACAAGCATACCATATATAAATTCAACGTGCCCAGGGGAAGATGTTTAGTTTCCCCATGCCTGACGGCAAAGGTGGGTTTTGAGGAGTTTACGGAAGGCAGGAAGAGTAGGGGCAGTTCTGATCTCCGGGGGGAGTTGGTTCCAGAGAGTCGGTGCCGCCACAGAGAAGGCTCTCCCCCTGGGGCCCGCCAACCGACATTGTTTAGTTGACGGGACCCGGAGGAGGCCCACTCTGTGGGACCTAATCGGTCGCTGGGATTCGTGCGACAGAAGGCGGTCTCGGAGATATTCTGGTCCAGTGCCATGAAGGGCTTTAAAGGTCATAACCAACACTTTGAATTGTGACCGGAAACTGATCGGCAGCCAATGCAGACTGCGGAGTGATGGTGAAACATGGGCATACCTGGGTAGGCCCATGACTGCTCTCGCAGCTGCATTCTGCACGATCTGAAGTTTCCGAACACTTTTCAAAGGTAGCCCCATGTAGAGAGCATTACAGTAGTCGAACCTCGAGGTGATGAGGGCATGAGTGACTGTGAGCAGTGAGTCCCGGTCCAGATAGGGCCGCAACTGGTGCACCAGGCGGACCTGGGCAAATGCCCCCCTCGCCACAGCTGAAAGATGGTTCTCTAATGTGAGCTGTGGATCGAGGAGGACGCCCAAGTTGCGGACCCTCTCTGAGGGGGTCAGTAATTCCCCCCCCAGGGTAATGGACGGACAGATGGGATTGTCCTTGGGAGGCAAAACCCACAGCCACTCCGTCTTATCCGGGTTGAGCTTGAGTCTGTTGACACCCATCCAGGCCCCAACAGCCTCCAGGCACCGGCACATCACTTCCACCGCTTCGTTGACTGGGCATGGGGTGGAGATGTAAAGCTGGGTATCATCAGCATATTGATGATACCTCACCCCATGTCCTCTGTCTTAAGTAGAAAATCGTTCTTAAGTAGAGGCAAAAAATCTGGAACACCTGGTTCTTATCTAGAAAAGTTCTTAAGTAGAGGCGTTCTTAGGTAGAGGTACCACTGTACCCTTGTACTACTTAAGACAGTAATTGCATAGAATCTTCCATTAAAAAAAAACCTAACTCTTCTTTTACTTTACTGCTTCTTCTAATAGTTTCTGTCTGCTCTGTGCAATTTTAACAAGCTGTCAGTCCATTATGACTTCAGATTATTCTTTTGGTGCCTTGTTTCACTGAGTTTGGGATAAGCTGTCCGGTGACTTCTTCCAAAGAAAATCAAGGTTGGAAAACCGGTTTCTGGCTACGGTAAAATAAACAAGGCTCCCTGCAATTTTTTTTTACTAGTGTGTTGAAATCTGCTCTCTATTTCCCAGGGGTATTCTTCTTCACCGAGGGGAGAAAAAGAAGAATAGTTTCTATTTTTCTTTCCAATCGCAGGTGACTTCAGAAACAATTCTAAAATGCCTTTTGATTGCGTGTTATTGAGTTGGGTTTCTGTCACGCATTAGCTGAGCTATGCGGGGAACGTTTTCCTAAATGAGTAAGCTTACAACCAGTTGTTCAGCAACCGTTACAACGGCACTGGAAAAAAGAGATTTTGTTAAGGTGTATGCAGAGTGACCCTTGAGATATCAAGGATACACAGACACAAAGAAAAAAATGGAATTCTAGAGGTGAATACTGTTCTGCCTGACTGGCTCTGCAATGCGTAATAGTCCAATGAAAAGAAATCAAACACACATGTGCTCTGCTAATCAGCAAACTTGTATTAGATAAACAAAAATAGCATACTCAAAAAACAGTTCTTAATGTCCGAAAACAATGCAAGGCTTACTTCAGCCGCGTACAAAAAACACAGGGAAAAACAAACAAAGACAACCTGGAATGAGCAAAGACGTTTCAGGAGTCCTTTTGAATCTTTGAAGCAAACAGCAAGTCCCAGAGTTTTCACCTCCCACTTGTCTGAAAAAGCTGGGTTGAAAACTCCAACAGCACAGAAACTTCGAAGCAGGAACCACAAAACAACACAGATAAATAGCCACAGTTTGCCTTGGCCTTGTTCTCTTTTTATCCCTTTAGCCCTCATTAAGGGAACCACACCCAGCCCAGGTGCTCCTATAATGATTTGTAATACTCCTTAAAGCGATACCTTTTTTGCATAGCTCTTCGGCTACGTAGATCAATATATTGATCTGCAGAAGAACTCATGGAGGAAAGACTGTCTGAGGGACTGCAGGCCAAATCCCCTGTGCTGTCTGCTGAATCCTGTGTCCCAGTGACCTCGTCCTCCTGGCTGTCTGCCACATCTTCCTGGCTGTCAGCCAGGCTTTCATATTCACTTTGTGCCGCGTCTCTCCCATCCGTGGGAGCAACGGCTGGCCCAGGCCCAAACACAACAAATACAGTCAGTAGACATGAATAATGGTTCCGTCATACAAACCAGATACATTAAAGTGTACATTAAAATAGTATTCACTTTAGCAAATATCGTAGTCAAGTTAAACAATCCAGTCACACACAGTCAAATCAGTCAATATCTCTCAATACATTAACATTACTACAAGCCTTACTTGTACCACTTACAAATACATAAACTATCACAAAGCACACAGTGCTTACTACAGCAGTCATAATGAATCAGCACAAAATGAGCAGAGAAACACAGAGAGAAAGAATCATGCTTCTAGCACCCTCTTGTGGCAATTCCCAACACTAACTCTTAAAGCCATAGTGTTTCAATACATACAAGCATTCATTGTTAGCTCCTTTATATATAGCCAAACCCAATTGTTACGTACATGATACTGACAGGTTTATACTAAGTTCTCTGCTGCAATGTTTCACTGAACAATGGCAGAAGGAAAGGTTGTAAAATGGGGCAAAACTCACTTCAGAAAAGCCAACACAGTTCTAGGCTGCATTAACAGAGGGAAAGAATCAAGATCACATGAAGTATTAATACCGCTTTATAAGGCCTTGGTAAGGCCACACTTGAAATCCTGCATGCAGTTTTGGTCACCACGATGCAAAAAGGATGTTGAGACTCTAGAAAGAGTGCAGAGAAGAGCGACAAAGATGATTAGGGGACTGGAGGCTAAAACATGTGAAGAACGATTGCAGGAACTGGGCATGGCTAGTTTAATGAAAAGAAGGACGGACCAGGGGAGACATGATAGCAATGTTCCAATATCTCAGGGGTGGCCACAAAGAAGGAGTTAACCTATTGTTCAAAGCACCTGATGGTAGGACAAGAAGCAATGGGTGGAAACTAAGCAAGGAGAGAAGTAACTTAGAACTCAGGATACATTTCCCGACAATCAGAACGGTTGATCAGTGGAACAGCTGGCCTCCAGAAGTTGTGAATGCTCCAACACTGGAAGCTTTAAGAAGCTGTTGGTTAACCATCTGTCTGAAGGGGTGTGGGGTCTCCTGCCTAAGCCGGGGGTTGGACTAGAAGACCTTCAAGGTCCCTTCCAACTCTTATTATATATATATACATGTGTCTCTTAACAGCAGATGTTTTGGGCTCCATTGTGATCATAAGTCGAGAACTACCTGGACTGCAGCTCCCCATCCTTTTTTCAGGCATTGTGAAATGCCTCAGGGGGCGTGGCTTCTATCCTACAGCTGTGGCTGCCATTTTGGATTTATTGGCGCTTTCCGATGCCGTGAATTGAACTCAGCCTGCCTTTCCCCTCCTGCAGTTTGAAAGGCCTGCTTCCTAGATGCCCAGTTAGGTTGCAAATACAGTCCATAAACTATTTTTTTTAAAGAGAGAGAGACAGAGAAAGAGAGAGAGAGACAGAGAAAGAGAGAGAGACAGAGAAAGAGAGAGAGAAAGAGAGACAGAGAGAGATAAAGAGAGAGGGAGAGAAAGAGAGAGAAAGAGAGACAGAGGGAGAAAGAGAGAGGGAGAGAAAGAGAGAGAGAGGGAGAGAAAGAGAGCAAGAGAGAGAAAGAGAGAGAGAAAGAGAAAGAGAGCGGGAGAGAAAGAGAGACAGAGAAAGACAGAGACAGAGAAAGAGAGAGAGAAAAACAGAGAAAGAGAGAGAGAAAGAGAGACAGAGAGAGATAAAGAGAGAGGGAGAGAAAGAGAGAGAAAGAGAGACAGAGAGGGAGAAAGAGAGAGGGAGAGAGAGAGAGAGGGAGAGAAAGAGAGCAAGAGAGAGCAAGAGAGAGAGACAGAAAGAGAAAGAGAGAGGGAGAGAAAGAGAGACAGAGAAAGAGAGACAGAGACAGAGAAAGAGAGAGAGAGAGACAGAAAGAGAGAGAGAGAAAGAGAGACAGAGAGAGAAAGAGAGAGGGAGAGAAAGAGAGAGAGAGAGAGAGAGAGAGAGAGAGAGATATGAGCTTCAAATTGCTCCATTCCATGATTGGCTTTAAACGGGGATTGGCTTTCGTGCTAAGCCAGACTTTAAAAATCAAAACATCTCCTGCTGCAAAATATTGATTTCCAGTGGCTGGGTGGTTTTTTTGCTCTCTGTGTTTGTCTTTTGGCCTCCTCCTGTGTAAACGCCGCAAAGGGTCTCTATTCAGCGCCAGGATAATCCTAATCGAACACTATAAGCTGAATAAAATTGGGTTTGTTTTTAAAAGGCTCTTGGGGAACCCTTCCCCACCACCCCACTTTTTGGGGGGGAGGGGGAAATTGGTTGTGGCAATGCATATAAGTCCTATACTAATAAAGGCGACAGAATTAATGCAGGGACATTTTAGACACTGCAAGGTATAAGACCAATTTTGAATCTTCGACACTCATTTGCCTTTTCTATGTAAGGAAACATCTCAAAAAGCAGGAAATGACAGTGGCGAAGGTTGGCTTATGCCTAATTTGATGTTTGAATTTCACCACATCTTAGCAAGTTATATATATATAGATGTGCATCTGCGTGTGCATGTGTGTCTCTCTGTGTGTGTGTGTATGTCACATGCTTTTGCTGAATGTGAAAATTAAGGGAGACTAGGATAGGTCTATTTCGGCCTTGTTCTGGGCTCATCAGCTAGCCATACCATCACTGGGACTTGAACTTGCAGCCTTTGCCTTGTAAGGCAGAGAATTAACCTCTAGGCTACAGTATCCAATCCCTTCAGCTCTATACCAGGGAAGGGTTTCATGTTTTTTTTTGTGTTAAGTCATCCTGGCATATTGAAGGAGCATCACAGCTTCCTTTTTGCATCTCGGCCCAACCCAGGGCCATTTCCAAGGCAGTTAATTTATTCATAGCTGACAAACTATATTCTGTATGTGTCATGTTTTTGCTGAATTTGAAAATTAAGGGAGACTAGGATAGATCTACTTTGGCCTTGTGCTGGCCTCATCAGCTAGCCATACCCTCACACATGTTTTTGTATATTTTCACGGGTACAGGTATGAAGGTCTTGGCATATTCGGGTTTCTTCCCGTGTAAGTTTCAGAGATTCCTGGCGAAGTTTCGATGATGTCCCACTTATCATCTTCAGGCTGGTGCTTTTGGCTTTGTGCTAGGGTGAATATAGCGTGACCTGAGCTGCCTTCCCTCTATAAATACTGGTGGGTGGGTGTGGAGTGCTGGCTCAGTAGCTGCAAGTTGTGTTGAAACTTCCTGGTGAGTTAGTAGGGTAACCCCTGGGGTCATTGATGTATGCTGATTAGTAATTGATATATGCTGACAGTGGCAAGAATGGTCGTAAAATGAGGCAAAACTCATTTAACAAATGTCTCACTTAGTGTTGCGGTTGGCTTCAGGCCAGCTCCTATGGCTGCTGATTTTGACTCAGAGGAGTTGGGGCCGTCCAATCACAGAAGACCTGTCTGGCTTGATGTGGAGTCAGATAGTGAACCAGAAGGAGAAAGGGATGAGGAAGAGGCTAGAGAGGCACAGAGGGCAGTAGAGCCGGACAGATATCCAGCCAGAGTCTCATCTGAGTCAGACGGGTAGGACATAATGAACGATCCTATTCTAAATGTCCGAGTCAGGAGATTGATGGACGCCAAGAGCAGCTGCGCAAACGCAGAAACAGATTCTAACTCACAGCTGTTAGGAATGAAAGACGCTGTCGCAGAGTTCAAAAAGGGGAGGGTTTGCAATTGACGTTGTGGGAATTTATCATTCAGTTTTTAGAGAAACACTTTGACAAATTGTGGTTTTGTGTTTCCTTTGGACATCTTTAAACATTCTGACACTCAAGCAGTGAGTAATTTGGCTGACGTAAGCCATAAAGGCTTCTATGCTGACTTGAGTGATTAACTCTGACCTTTTGGACTCATAAACTAGCATTGCTTGTGCAGACGCTGACGCTTGTAGCCTTCTGTACATAAAGAAAACCTTTTGCTTTTTCCCAAGCCTGTGAGTGTGTGTGTGTGTGTTTGTTTAATTGCCTCAATTTTGGGTGGCCCTGCAGCCCGGCAGAACACTTAGCAACCTAAATTTTGATCTCAACTGTGGTGGGACATTGGACTGCCTAAATATTATCTTTGCCAGCAACATTATCAACATTTCATTTTAGGTTTTCTGATTTTGTTGGGTTGGGGTTTTTTGGAAGGGAGGTGGAGATAAACGAGTTGATCTCATAAATCAACATATAAATAAGTCAAATAAATAAATAAATGATGTCCACGATTCCGGCAAGGAAATAAAAATGCAAATGTCTAAAATCTATCTTTCCTTTTTTTTTTCCACCCTTGCTTTATTCCAGATCGAATTTTCATAATGGGCGCATACGCGGTGCCATTAAAAATAATAATAATAAAATAGAGGCTTTCCGTAAAATGCATTACTTGAACAGGAGAGAAAGAATATGCAAATTTCATTTGCTAGAGTTTTCCTCTCTCAGCAGGCAATCACATTGTGAAATAAAATCCGGGTTTCAATTGTTCCCTTGACCCTTTCAGGAGCTTAATACAGAATAGCGGTATTGCAAAGGGACCTTGGAGGTCTTCTAGTCCAACCTGCTGCTCAGGCAGGAAACCCTATCCCGTTCCAGACAGATGTCTGTTCAATCTCTTCTTTAACCCTGCTGTTTAAGAAAAGTAACAAATCTTATGTTCCCGGGTCACCCTGACCCGGACCGAAAACTCTTCATTTGCAGTGCTTATGTTTGGTCTTTTTGAAAGCTTTTTTCACTTGGAAAGTAGTCTGAACATTTCTGCACACAATGATATGAAAATTGAAATGAAAAAAGTAAATCTTATTGGTTTATTTTGCGGATATAATGCACGCCCCCCCTGTTTTTGTGAATTTTTTTTCAATTTATGGATAGTTTTGCTTGCAAAATGCATTCTATTTTACTAAAGTTGGTATGGGATTGGTAGCTTGAACATTTCTGAACATAATGATATGAAAATTGAACTGGAAAAATTGATGCATATTGGTTTATTTTGTTGATGAAATGCACGCCCCCCCCGTTTTTTTTAAATAGTCTTCACTTTATGGATAGTTTTGCTAGCAAAATACATTCTATTTTACTAAAGTTGGTGTGGGATTGGTAGCTTGAACATTTCTGAACATAATGATATGAAAATTGAACTGGAAAAATTGATGCATATTGGTTTATTTTGCACATAAAGTATGCCTCAATTATTTCAATTTATATAAAAATTATGCTGTTAATTTCAAACTTACATACTTTTTTTTAGTAAAATGGATTTGTTTCATAAAATTAGTTCTCTGGCTACAATGTGGTTGATTTTCAAAAGGATATTCCAAATATTTCTAGACAAATATGTATAAACAGTGACAATAATGGCACACAGCAAGGCCGAGGGGGGGTGGCCCTTTTGTGGCAAAAATAAACCAATAAGAACCATTTTTTTCAGTTCATTTATATTTTTCTTATATTCAGAAATGTTCAATTTAGTATATCAAACCTTTTGGGGGGAAATTCCTTAGGGATTTGTAGCCTTACAAAATAGAAATTGACACGAAATTAAAAAAGGATGGGGGGAGGGGCTTTTTGATCAAAATAAAAATATAAGTCTCAATTTTTCCAGTTCAATTTTCATATCATTATGTTCATAAATGTTCAAACTAGTTTTCCAGTTGAAAAAGTTTTCAAAAAGATCAAATTCAAGTACCTAAAAAAAATATTTTTGGTCCGGTCACATACGAACAGAAACAGATTCAAAGTTATGATTTTTTTTTTGCCCAGAAAACAATTAGCCACCACCCCAAAAATATTTTTTGATGATCAGCATTGTTAAATTGAGTAAATGAATGCCTAAGATTTTAAAGAATATTTCGGATTTGGAGCATAAAAAAATAAAAAGTGAAAATGGTTGCAAGCAGCCAAGGGGGGGGGGGGCTTATTTCTGATGTTAAAAAACCAATAAGAATCATTTTTTTCAGTTCCTTTATATTTTTCTTATATTCAGAAATGTTCAAGCTACCAATCCCACACCAACTTTAGTAAAATAGAATGCATTTTGCAAGCAAAACTATCCATAAATTGAAAAAAATTTCACAAAAACGGGGGGGGGGGCGTGCATTATATCCGCAAAATAAACCAATAAGATTTACTTTTTTCATTTCAATTTTCATATCATTGTGTGCAGAAATGTTCAGACTACTTTCCAAGTGAAAAAAGCTTTCAAAAAGACCAAACATAAGCACTGCAAATGAAGAGTTTTCGGTCCGGGTCAGGGAGACCCAGGAACATAAGATTTGTAACTTTTTTTGCCCAGCAAAAACTAAGCCCCCCACCCCCCAAAAAAAAATTCTCATAGAGAGAACCCCTGAAATGATGAATAGTCATGAAATTTCAAGTTTCAGATATGCAGGGAAAATTTTTTACAGGGACTCAAACTTGGCTTCGGGTCACATACGACCCGAACAGAACAGCAGGGTTAAAAATACAGAATAACAGAGTCGGAACGTACCTTGGAGGACGTCTAGTCCAGCCTTCTGCTCAGTGGTGTAGTCCAAATTTATTTACTACCGGTTCTCTGGGTGTGGCTTGTGGCTTGGTGTGTGTGTATAAATATATGTCACATGTTTTTGCTGAATTTGAAAATTAAGGGAGACTAGGATAGATCTATTTTGGCCTTATTTTTGCCTCATCAGCTAGCCATACCCTCACTGGGATTTGAACTTGCAACCTTGGCCTTGTAAAGCAAAGAATTAACCTCTAGGCTACAGTATCCAATCCCTTCAGCTCTGTACCAGGGAATACACACACACACACACACACACATAGCTGGATTCCCATGCTTCACTATGAAACTATATCATCAGGCTTGATAAATTGACACTTAAGGCTTGAAAATGTATGTGGAAAGTGTAACTCCTTAGCATTACCTCCGGAAACGCCTGCTACTGCACGAATCCCAGCGACCGATAAGGTCCCACAGAGTTGGTCTTCTCCGGATCCCGTTGACTAAACAATGTCATTTGGCGGGCCCCAGGGGGAAGAGCCTTCTCTGTGGTGGCCCCGGCCCTCTGGAACCAACTCCCCCCGGAGATTAGAATTGCCCCCACGCTCCCTGTCTTTCATAAACTACTCAAGACTCATTTATACCGCCAGGCATGGGGGAGTTGAGATATTCCTTCCCCCTAGGCCATTACAAGTTATGCATGGTATGTTTGTCTGTATGTTTGGTTTTATTATAAGGGTTTTTAGTTGTTTTATTATTGGATTGTCACATGCTGTTTTTATTATTGTTGTTAGCCGCCCCGACTCT